>NC_041783.1:600000-765000 GCF_900090045.1 Plasmodium malariae
ATTGATGAAAAGATAAAAGATAAAATTCTGAAGGAAATAGAAGAATATAAATTTTCTGTATCATCTAAGGATAGGAAACCTTATTACCTTATCTCCTTAATTGGATTAGGTCATTCCTATATTCAAAAATTTAATAAGTTACAGTTAGGTTTTCATTCTTCTATGTCTGCTAGTAGTTTGATTAAGTTACATAAGATGTATAACCTATTCCTTGTAAATGAACTAGCGGATGTGATGGATATACTAATTAGTACCATACTTAAGGTGTACAGAAATTTTTTTTATAAAAATAAAGAGAGTATAAAAAGTCAACAAATTAAGTTGAGTAAGAAAAAGAGAAAAGAATTTTGTGAACTAATATTATCAATGCACAATGTACATAATGATCTTTTAAATTGTAAAAATGCAAAAGAAGAAAAGGATGATACAGATGTAGAGAAAAATAATGTAGAGTCCTTTACACTATATGAGGATTATTTGAATTATTTATATAAAAATGTATATGACTTTTTTTACTCCGTCTTAAATTGTTTAGATGATAAATCTTGCTTTTTAGAAAAAGAGGAACATATTAAAGATGTTATTAGGAGGTTTCTTAAGGATAATCCTTTTAATGAAAAAATGGTATGGCTTATACCATTTATATCAAAACATTTTAGAAGTTCTCTAAGTATATTATATATTAAAGATAATGATATACGTTTGTACAAATATCAGGAAGACAGTAGTATAAAATTTAGTATACAAATATTAGTACAAGATGAGAATATGTTTTTAATTCTACCTACTTATTTCATACATCTGAATATATTAAATATTATTACAAATACGATTATAAAAAGTGAAGGTGATATCAGTTATAATATTAAAACTCTTGCGCCGTTGTATTTTAATATTCCTAACTGTCCATTGGTTATTGATGAGTCTATAAAAAATAGAGCCAAATCAAATGAATACTACAGTACCTATGTTGCAATAATTGAAGAAAAAGTAAGCCTATTTTTATCTAAAAAGATACATATATATAGTTTACTAATATCAATAAGAGAAGATATACTAAATTTTAAATATGTTATATATTACGAAAAATTTGTAAAATTTTTGGATATAATGGATACTTTTATTTCTATACTTAATTCTAAAATACATTTAAATGTTGATATAACATTTGAGGATATTCTAAACTCTCCAAATAGCATAGTTGAAAATAGTATTAACAATATTTTCAGTTTTATAGAAAATGATGACTATAGCATATTTGGTACAGAGATAATAAGGATTTGTTCAAATGCTATGAAAAATCACAGCCATAGAAAACATGAGGCAGGTACTTTTTTGCGACTCCTAGACTTTTTACTCAAAACAATAAAAGTGGAAATAGAAACACAGAATAAATTGTTGGATAATTTAAGTAAAGTAAATGAGATAAATATGGTAAAAAAGAAAACGTACATTCAAAAATTAAAAAGTTTAGAATCCCTTATCATTTGTGAACATGTAAAAATAATATCAAATATAATGAAATATGTAGAAATAAATCTAGACAATATAATCAACCATATTGCATACAAATCGGAGAAGAAACATATTGAACATGAATTTATAAACAAAGTTCAAATAATACATGACTGTTGCTTGAAGTACGATTTCAACGAATTAGGGGCAACCGAGTTAACTAGGAAGTTTTTCAACGAACTAGAAAAAAGAAATATAAAAATTTCAGACTATTCAAAAGTTTTACAGAAGCTGTCAGACGAAGAAATTGACTACGAAGAATGGTATTCCATAGCATGCAAAATTCAAGTGGATTATTTTAAAAAAAATGAATTATTCTATATTCAACATTTGAATGAATCTACGTTTTGGAAAAAAGGGGCAAAATTTTTTACATCCAAATCCATTGTGAGCAAATTAGAAGAGCAAAAATTATACATAGATGAGAAAGATATAAAACGACTAAGTGACAATAAATTAACATATAACGAATACAAGGATTTATTATATAATGTAAAAATTCTGAGCAGGACGGATAACAACTTAGACGCAAAACTGATAAATAGAGAACATTATGCTATTTCGATTGTATGGAAATTTATTAATACAGAAATATGTGTAAATGGACAGGACATAAAATTTGAAGACATATATGAAAAATTAAAAAGTCATAAGAATGATGTACAATATTTATCTTTATTAAAAAAAGAAGATGTACATAATTTATTCAATGCAATAATAATATTCCATAGGTTAGTTGAAGCCATTGATGAAGGTACATTTAATAAATACAAAAGTTATAGGATAACAAATGTACTGTTTGAAGAGTTAATAATTAGAGGAATATACATATCAGGTGATTCCTTACTAACAAAGGAATATATTGAAACTATATGTAACTATGATATGTGGAAAAAAGATATTAAACAAGTAAAAGTTAGTAATATGTTAATAAGATCCTTAGTACCAACAAAATACGTTACATACTATTCTTCTGCTTCAATTTTTAAAATACTTCGTTTTATCCGAAATTCAAGGATTAACACTTATTTAGTAAATGCTTTGTCTTATATCATATATCGTATACTAAAGTTAGGAAAAACAAAAAAGGATATGTTTAATACAATTACGTCTGAAGGAATTTTTCGTGGTAGTTTGGACGCTATTAAACTTTTTTTAATAAAATTTAATATATCATTAGATACATTAATTACTTGGTTCACTACTCTTCTAACAAGCATGCATAATGTTATCGAAAATAGTATCATTGAGGATATATTAGAAAGTATCGATTATAGAAGAATCTTTTCTAATTTATTTTTTTTACTACATAATATTGTAGAAGAATGTTACTTTAAAGCTATACTAGATTTTTTGCTTGGATATCCATTTATTGTTGAATTTGTAAATGATCATGAGGAGAAAGTAACTGAAATTCTTTTAAATTTTAAAAAATTGTTTCTGCTTAATTTTGGTACTTATATTAATTTTTTTCTACATTTATATGATAGCATCGAGAGCAAATTTTTAACCTATATCAAATATTACGTTACGAAAATTTTAAATAATTTATTATCCTATTCATCTGAAATTATTGAAAAGATAATGCAAATCGAAATACAGAGAATAAGTTTACTTGAATTCATCTCATTCAACGATGAAGAAAATATGGCATTAATGTATGAAAATATCATAGCAATTGTACAATATGAAGACTTTATGAATAGACTTAGAGAAACTACTGTTAATAAACATAAGGAATATTTTTCTAATCAGAAAAAAGTACAAGTATCCAATTCAGAATTAATCCACAGCATGTATAATAAAATGAAAGAACATTATCAACTGGAGGAGCCACTTATAAAAAACCAGGATATTCAAGGAGGTGAAAGGGATACACGCAATGCAGCGGTATCATCGTTTTTACAAAAAAAAATGTTATACCAGTTGAAAAATAGACAATTAGAAAATAGGCAATTAAAAAATTTGCAACTGAAAAATTGTAGGGGTAGATACAAATGGCATGACACTAATATTTGTCAAGGTGAAAATTTGGACAAGCGAAAGTATTTTAGTGCATCTAACAAACAGAAGAACATACAACCCATTTTTGATAACATCAGGCATAATAAACAAAAATTGGTTAATATGCAACATAATTGTAACACAAAATTTGGAAACATGGATAGTAACATGGTTAAAAATATGTTCAGCATCCACAGGATTAATTCGATGGGGATGGCATACCAAAAAGTGAACGGGCGCCCAGCTCGGAAGAATCAAAATCATAACTGTAATAATTTGGCTAATAATGTGAGGAATAATTATACAAGTAATGGCAGCGTAAGAAGTGGCAGTATATGCAGTGGTAATGGCTGCAGCGAAAAGGCCGCTAGGTATTGCAACGTTCTAAGTAATCATATTAAGCACATGAACCTTACGAATACGCCCAAGAATATATTTCCCGTTTTAAGGAATAGTTATGATGATGACCATTTGGACTCGTCATTCCTAGAAAATAGAAGTATCAACGAGAATAGTAATTATTATCTTACTGAATCATATAACTATAGAACGTTGAGTTGTTTAGAAAAAATGTTCATACACATTTTTGACGCTAATGTAAATTCTTTGGAAAATAAAACAAAAACATGCAGTTCGTTGTATACTCACAATTGGACAAAGAAAGTATATAAAGTTTCTTTAGAAAAATTAAATGATAAAGAAAGATCTATATATGATTATACGCATGATTTATTTTTATACATAAAAGTTAATGACATAAAATGTGAGTTGCACTTTAAACTTAATGTTCCTGTACAAAAGAAATACATTTTGAGTAGTAAGAAATATAAAAATGCAATATCAGATTTCAATATATTTAGAGAAAATAATCAGTTATGCTTTATAATTATTAATAGCAACAAACGTCTGGATAAAAATATACACGTCTGTTACACTGCTGAGTTAGTCCCATTTTATAGAACTAATGATCTTACCAGTTACTTAAACAAATCCTTCAGAGATGTTGACAATATCAATAATAGAAAAATTCAGAAAGAAAATGAATTGGTTCACGAAAAGAATATGGAAAATATCGATAATATGCGCATATACCCTTTTAACATAATTGATGGTAGTGGTAGTAGCGCTAATAATGATAGTAATGATACCACTGCATACAAAAATAATTCACTCGCCTTAAGGAGCGAAAAAGATTCAGAAATGAAAAATGAAAGCATTTCTACTTTGCAAGAGGAGAATTACAAAAAAAATGGAAAAGAACTCGTCAATAGGAGAAATTACTCCAAGTTAGCCTATGCAAAATCAAATAATCTCAGAAGTGGTACACTCAAAAATGTGAATGATAATAAAAAAAAGAAATTGAAAAACCCATTTAAAAAAATTAAAAAAGGAATAAATAAAATAAAATATAAAATAAAAGAAAGACGAAAAAGTGCAGAAAAAAAAGATAATTTAAATAATAACATAGAAAAAATTCAAGATGCCCTAAAATATATAACAAATAAAAAGGTGATTAATCATTTACTAGAATTTGAATATTTCCATTCCGGCAAATGGTCTACTACTACTTTTAGTCTTACCATTGATACTATGAAAGGGACTAATGAAAATATCAAATTAATATTAGAGCTAGGAGATTATAATATAAAAACATATTACGAAGTAGACTTAAACGGAATCAATAATATTCCATCTTTACAAAAATTAGACGCTTTTATTAAAAAAAGTAATATCAGAAATGGCATATCACAAAGGTTGAAGAAGTACACTAAATTAAACATGATTTTAAAATACCTATTCAAATTTAACCATGAAATTAAACATGTTTCCTATGTAAAATGGGTTAAGCAGGTACCTATGAAGAACGACTATGAACAGATGGGAAAAATGGATAGTATCACAATGCAAAGAGATGATCAAAGGCAAAAAATGACACAGGAGAAAAGTGGTAACTTAGATAGTGGTGCAGAAGAACAAATGATGAATAAAGATAACAAAGACAAAAAGGAGAAGCACACAATCGAGGAGTATTTAAAATTTACTTGGTATAAAGAGCACAATAAAAGACGCGAAGAAGCCATTATATCAGTAAGATCCATCAATCCGTTTAATCTAAAAAATCATAATAGTGAAATTTTGTGTGAAGTGAATGGTGATATTACAGATATTTTTACAATATTTGAAACATACAGTAGTAGGAAAAAGGCTAGCTCTAGGAAAGAAACAGATTTGGCTAATGGTGATAAGGAAGAGAAAGAAGAGGACAAAGGAGATCAGATAAGTGAGAAGAAGGAAGAAGAAAAGATAGAGGTAAAAGGTGTTGATGCTACTAATCCAAGTGCGACTCATGAAATACGTGGAATGCGCATGAAATCGACTAACATAAATGGTAGAAACAGTAAATACTTTTCGGACTATGCAAAATACTTTAGTAAGATTTATTCCCTAACTGAGGAGGAAAATTATTTTATAAAAACTAGAATGGACAAAACTTGCGCGTTACTGAAATATAGACTTATTTTGCTATCTGTTATAATAATTAAAAGCAATAACTTGAGTAACCTAAAAAAGATGAATAGCCTTAGTAATGAATTATTAACGAATAGATACAAATTTTACAAACATATTGAATATCATCAAAATAAATTGTTTAGGAAAAGACATGTATACGTTGAAAACAAACATTATATAATTAAAAAGAAATTAGAGTGTTTGATAGGATTAGAATTCTACAAAAGTTTAAAGAATTCTCTAGAAAGAAAGAAAATTCTAAATAATTTTTTGGAGGATTTAGCTGTAGAAATTTCTAGTATTAACAAACATTTTTACAAATATTATTACACAGATAATACTAACATCCATTCTTCCAACTTTTATTTAGATAATTTAAAAAATATTAAATCCCTATGTCCAATTATTTATGAGTTAAAAAATAAGGAGAAATTTAACTTCTCCAATACGTCCAAAGTAGACAGTTCAGTAAAAATACCAACCACTACTGACGCAGAAAAAAAAATAAAAAAATGTGAAAAAAAGGTAGGATTTTACGGAAGTACTATATCGTTTTTTGGAAAGGTAATAGATGAATCAATAGGGAAAACAAGGATTAAAAATATAGCTATGTTTTCATATCAATGTGAGAAATCTATATTCAATGGAAAGAATTTGAGTGAACTAGATGACTACTATAAAAACTTTTGCATAAATATATTCGATAAAGAAATTGAAGAACTTGATGAACCTTTCAAACCAAACACTGAATGGATTAATATGTTGTATAACACTTTTTCATCAAATAAAAATCATAACAATTATGGGGGAAATAATTATAGTGAAATAAAATGCTTTGGTTTTGCAGATAGAGATGAATTAAAGGCATATGAGAAAAAGAAAGGCGCAAAATGTAAAATTACTATCTTAAATAGAACACTTAATGTGTTACAGCAATTTATAGATAAATATTACAAGTTAAAAGAGGATGGAATAAGTAATGGAAATGCATATAATATCTATGCTCTATTTAAAAATATATATATTGTCATGATATACAAACTAATGTTTGAAACGAGAGCATTCAAACCTTTACGTATTCAACAGAAATTAAATTTGGTAGGAAATAAATATACAAAATTATTATATAAAAAAGAAAATTATTCAAAATATTTAAGTTATATGTTAGATAAAATTAGCACCTTATATTTAGAAATAGAATTTCTCTATAGAGATCATGTATTTTTAAGAAATATTTCTTTCCCTAGTGATGCAGTCGAGATTCTTATGTTTCTTCATAAGCCATTTAGTGATGATGCATATGGGTATAAATTATCTGCTGACCCAAATAAAGCTATTAATGAAGGAGAACAGAACACTAGAGTATATGCCTTCTTTGTTCTAAATTTATTAGGATATTATCCTGAAATACAAAAAGTATTACTAGAAGCTTCACAAAATGTGGAATTTATTTATAAACTATTAGATATAGATGTAATCGAGATGAAAAAAATTTTAGAATCTAAGGAAGAAGCATCATCAGAAAATGGTGGTTCTTCCAATACTCAAAAAAATGAACAAAAACAGAAAGACAGTTCTGAAAAAAATCAAACAGGAATTGCAGATAAAATCACAAAACCATTTGGAACTATTTACAATTATCTATTCTCTAGGGGGGAAGATGAGGGAGATTATAATAGTTCTTCTGTGTATGCCACTGAATCAATGGAAAAAAGCAAAATGAATGATATAAAATACGAAATTAATGATTTCAAATGGATGGAAAAGGAACAAATATATAGCATTAAAAAGTTAATAGTACAACATGAGTTAGTAGATTATTTTGTAAAAGGAATAAAATTAATGAACTTACAAAGTTATCTCAATGATAATAATTATCTAGTGGCATATAAAAAAGCTCTTAATGAAGAATTGAAAAAAAAAGATTTTCATCATCATTTTATTAAGACTACACCTCCTTTTAATTTTGACACATATAAAGTTCATCATTTATTATTATTTGCTTTTTATTATGGTTTCTCTGATATAATAAGAACGAGAAGACAGTATGTAAATTTAGAGACAACCATTAACCGAACTATTGATAACAACAAATCTATTTATGTTTATAGAACCAAGTCATACAACACTTTCAATTTAGATCCTGAGAAAAGAGGAACGTTAAATAAGGAACATGAGGAAATAGCCAAACTTGTGTATAAGTACGCCATACAATACAGATTTTATCATAAGGATGATATCAACAACAATGGTGGTAATAATGATAGTGGTAGTGATGACACTAATGATTCTACTAACAACCGCAGTAACGTCTTTTTCAAATTCAACAAGAAGCAAAAAAATGAACTGATCAGCATGTTAAAGAGCAAAAATAAAAAAGCCTATACACCACGTGACTTAGATGAAATTATTTCATTTATCCAAATTATGGTTGAAAATTATATTTTCATATTAAATAATTACCCTTCGAATTTTAGTCTGAGTAAACGTTCCTCTTTTTACGATAATTTCATCAAAAATGTAAAACAATTTTTTTTCTCATTTAACAAAAAAAATAATTTAATATATATAATAAATCAAAAAGATATCAACTATAATATGCAGGCAATAAAACAAATTAGTGATAAATCAACTGCAATTAATCTTATAAAATCCATTATAGATTTCATATTATTTGCTGCCACGAGGTCTTATAATGTAGACTATGCCATCAAAAATGTAATAAGTATTAACAACAATGATGACATTTCTTTAAAGAATATACCAAAGAAATCCTGTTCTACTTCTAATTGCAGAAATAGGAAATTCAAAGAGGGATATATATTTTTAGAAGGTCCTCTTACCATGTACAACTATAATAAGAAGTCTCGTAAAAGGACTGAGAATTATTCTAAAATGAATCCAAGTATGGAGAAGGTACATTACTACCATTCACTTGGGTATAATCCCTTCGGTGCACATGATTCAGTAAATACCAAAAGAATTGGTACTGTTAGTAGAAGAACGAATAATCACTGCAAATGTTACAATAAATATATCCCCGTTGAACTCTGGGGTTACAAAAATGTAGACACAAGAAGGTGTCGGAAATTTGTGCCATTGTTAAAGGGGGGGAAAATGAGTAGGTATACATACCCATTAGGAATAAACACAGAAAGAAAAAAGAGAAATATGGTAATATGTAAAAATAGGGTAAACACATTCAAGAATATAGATTGGTATAATTCATCGAACACAATTTCGGATAAAAAAAAAGGAGGGACAGTTGAGGTACGAAAAAGTTGTAGCGAAAAATGTAATAAACCGAATTGGAGCAAAAGAGGAAATTATGACAGTCCTGCTTTTTATCAAATAAGAAATGAAAAAGATATGCTTAGCAATCATAGTATAATAAACAAAGGAAACCTTTCCATTAGTTTTATTCCAGAAGATGCAGGAAAGCCTAACTACATAAGAAATGGTACACTAAGGAATAGAGTTAATAATAATAATATTATTAAAGGAGAGGAAGAAGGTGCTCCTATGTCATCAGAGATTACTATCAAAGAAACTACAAATCCCATCGAGATAATAAAAAATGTACCATACAATTTTATTGAAAATGAACATAAAAATAATATACAATCTTCTGATATGCTTAGCAACTTTTTAGGTACTCAGATGAGTAATTTATATTCAAAATTAAAAGGAGGAGTCTTTTCATTTACTTTTGTACATGGGTTTGATTTTTTTTTAAGAAATAGTCTTTTCTTTTATCGTAGACATATGATTTCAAAATATATAACGTATTATACTAAAATGAATGTGATTCAAAGTTTAGATATGTTATTCTTAATTGTACGAAATGTTGAGTTGAACACCTCTTTAACGAATACGGATTCAATGAAGCATAGCTTATTTGATATATGCTTATGTAATATGCAGAATTTATCTGTTTCTTTAAAAAACATATTAAATGTTATTGATGAAGAAAAATTAGAAAAACTTCTGTCTAATATAATTGCTGTAATACATATGAGATATACTGGAAATGCTCGATTTATAGAAGACCTTGTTAATAATATAAATGAAGCATTATCAAAAAATATTACCCTAAAAAAATTATTTGGAAATTTTATATCATATCTTACTATTTCATCTATACAAACAGTTGAACTATATTTTCATTCTAGATACAAAAAAAAGTTACTCTCGATAATTATAACATTCCTCAATAAAATATCAGCAACGGTTTCAAATATTTTTGGAGAACCCTTCTTTCAATCATATGTTTGCACACACTTGATCAAAATTGGGGAATCTTTCATACAAGAATTTAATGCTGAAAATACAGTCTATCGCTTCTTTATGGACATAGGGGAAATAAATTTTATTGATATTATTGTTTCTTATGCTTACAACTACTTACCGAAGGCTGTTCGCGATTTTACAGAGAAGTGAAATGGGTCTTAAACATAGGAAGGTACCTTTTGTTAGGGAGATAGAGCAAAAGATACCAGAGATAGCAGTGACCTCGCGTCAAAGAGAAACAAAATAGGAAAATTAATAAACAAAAACAAGGAAAGAATACATATAAGGGGGGTGGATACATTTAAAATTTTCATAAATGGTGTTTTCATTTCAAGAGTCTTGAATAAAATTTTTTTTTTTTTTTTTTTTTTTCTTTTTTCTTTTTTTCCATTATAAATTAAAATTTATTTTAACATAGCTATAGTAATGGATACAGTTTAATGCACACATTAAATTATAAGTTTATATTTTCACGTAATTACACATTTGCATAAATTCATATTTGTTATAAATATATATATATGTACATGTAAGTACGAATACATACGCATATGTACATAATGCATGAATATGTATATGCAGACATTTGCTCCATCTTAACCCATTTAAAGGTTTACCGTGTAACAAAAAAAAAAAAAAAAAAAAATGTATTCCTTCACATACTATTAATCCATATTTTTTCATTTTAAAATAAATAACAACGATGTCACAATTATGCGCATATATTTGTTTTATTTTAAATTAATTTGTATTTTATACTTTTCTTTTATTTAAAAAAAAAAAAAAAAAAAACTTACATAAAATGACATTTTCTCAGACAATTTTTTTTTTTTTTTTTTTTCTTGTATTCTTTTAAAAACTGTAACTGTCTTTTGTTAATTGCACCTTTTCTTCTATCTCGTATAAAAACAATTGCATCAATAGGATCCATTCCAAATTCAATTAATACAATAGAAGCTAAAACAGGTGCTCTACCTAACCCTGCTACACAATGAACGGCAACTGCGCAATTATTTTTAATTACATTATTTACAATGTTTAACCAATTATTAACAATATCTACATTTGGGGCATCCCCATCTGGGAATATTAATTCATGAACATTTATTCCTGCATTTTTTATTTCACCATCATTATATGTCCTCTCGCATGTACGAACTAAATCAGTCACATTATAATTTTTCATTTCTTTTATATATAATGGTAATAAATCATTTGTTGGTGCATCTAAAATCAAAATTTTTATTTTCCCATGCTCAATTTTTGTTGGATGATTTAAAACTGGGTTTAAGTAATCCATATTATAGTTTGCATTACCTAAATATCTTTCCATTTCGAAATATTTCACATTTATTCTATTAATAACTTTATCAAAAGTACTACTTTTTTTATAAACTCGTTTATTACAATAAAAGAAGGATTTACTTAATAATTCATAATCAACACTACTTTGCATTTTTCACGAATTTCTGAAAAATGAGTCTTTTTCTTTTTTTTCCTTTTGCTGTTTTGCGAGTGTATATATATATACATATACACATACAATTATACAGCTTTATATGCACTAATTTAGCACGGTTTAAAACTCGTTTCAACTGCTACAAGCTACTTCGGGGGATCAATTCGGATGCTTCAACTAAGCACCAATAAGGGTCTTACTAACTGGTTAACACCAAATAGGATAACTCTATAGTGGCAATGTTAAAAATATATATAATAACATCATATGCAAAAAGTATTTTTGCATACAAAAAAATTACATACAAAAAAAAAAAAAAAAATCGTTAATTAAAAATATATTCACTATTTCGTGTAAACTATAAACAAATATGAACACTATTCCTTGAAATAAAATCTTTTTTTTTTCAATATTTCATTGTGTAAATATAAACAAATGTTCGTATATTCGTATATGCGCATAAGCATATATGTGTACATGTATATGTTCGTATATATATATAGGCAGATGGATAAAAATGTCATGCAAAATTATTATTGTTACTTATGCATGTAGCACACATAGACACACACACGTATATGTATGTATATATATATATATATGTACATGCAATAAATTATATATTTATTAATATTACCTTTTTGAGGTAAATATATGCGTATGTAATTTCCAATTTTGAAATATGGGAAAGGGGATTAGCACAATTTGTGGGAACGGTAGAGTCAAGAAGAGTACATCCATCTATACATATATGCAAACAAACATACATACATATATACACAAATAACATGTATATTACTTTATATCAATACTAAATATAATTAATAATAGATGTAATTTTTAAAAATGTGCTATTTGATATTCTTCATATTTGCATAAATAAACAAATTCTTATGACAAAACATAAATACGTATATTAATAAATAAAAAAAAAAATACGTAATCATTAAACAGATGCACCTTTTTTTTTCTTTAAAACACTTGTAAGAAATGATAAAATTTCAAAAATTATTATCACAACTATTTTATAACTTGTACACTAAATATATATAGATATTTTATAAAATTATAAAGGAAGTGATAAATCATTGTAGCATATAACGTGTGACAATGTGTATATGTGAGGTATGTAAATATTTATGTATATATATATATATTTATAAATGTATAAATACATTAGATGCAAAGAAAGAACTTAGAATGGCGGGTGTAATGGGGGAAAAAAAAAAAAAGGTATTTAAATAATAGACCGCATATAGGTAGTAAAATGAAAACTTTGTGTATAAATATGTATTAATTGCATGTAAAATGGGATGAAAGGTAATAAAAAGAAATATATATATATGTAAATGGATATATAAACAGAAATATAGATAATACACAAACAAATACGCATGCACATATATGTATATTTTTAAATGTGTACTTATATCTCTGTCACTCCGAAAAGGCAGTGCGTTTTTACACACGCACCGTAATATAAAATAGTTCACATTTCGACATAAACAAATATTTCATTTTTCTCTTATACTTATCCCATTTATTATAAAAAAAATGAAATTAACTTATTTAATAAAAAAAAAAAAAATTAATCTTAAAATGATGAATGGATATACTTTGTAACAATGTTACATATAATAAATCCGTTCTCATTAAAGTCAATTTATATATAATTCTTATTAATTATATCCGCGGTGGTGGTAAAAGAAAAAAATGTATATATATGTATATTATTATTTAATTTTAATATGTATACAGCAATATTAAATATTCTAATTAATAAGTTGCACATCTTTTGTGTTCTCTAAAAGCTTATTTTTTACAATTTACACAACTGGTATATTTATCCTCCAGTTTTTTTCTAATTTTTTTTTTATATTATAATTCTTTTATATAATTTATTCGTAAATAACACAAGCCAATAATTCATTTAACAATCTCCACTCATACTTATACAATGCAAAGGCTCGCGTAAACACATAATTTATCTTTGTATTTATTCTTACGCTTACCCGTACGCTTTCTCTTATTCTTACTCTATCTTATTTTATTTTTTCATAAACCTTTCTATGTTAACATTTGCAATATTTTCTATTTTTGGACGCTCTCTGAATATGTTACAAACATAATTTAATTCCTACGTTATCTAACTACTTGCATTTGTTTATTATTTTTTCCTTATCCCTTTTTGTCATTTATTCATTATTTATATATTTATGTAGTTCTTCTCAGCTTCTTGATGCACTGATGAGATTAAAATTACATATCAATGTAAATGATATAAATTCAAATAAGTAATTAGCTCATATTATATACATATAAAAATTTATAGTTATTGTGTTCAACCCTTGGGTTGTTTCCTCTGCCGTGTATGGTGGGCTTTAAAAGTTTATCTGCTTTTTATTTTTTTGAATATATGTTTTAATATTATCGTTACTTTTAGTCATAATTTATATTCTCTAACCATGCAAATGGGGGATAAAAAAAAAAAAATCGTCTTTCGTTTTACATATAATTTATTTTTACTTTTTTTATCATCCAAATTGTAAAATTGAAATATACTATTTTTTTTTTTTTCCCCTTTCTTTTCTTATAATATCTGCTTTACCCCAACGTTCGCTTTTTTCCTATGCTCGCAAACACAAATACAATTTTCCTTGTATATAAGATGCTCTTAATATATTTTATTTCCATTTAACTTATTTTGCAAAATATCTAAACAACTGAAATTTAAGTCTTCCGAAAAATTGAATATTGTCTTATGCATATTATATTAATAAATAAACGTGTTTTTTATTGTTATGTACTTTTTTTTTTTATTAAATATAAGCTTATAAATATATATATATATATATATATACACAAAATTGTACACGTATATAAATAAATAAATAAATAAATAAATATATATATATATATATATATATGTGTAAGTATATACGCATACGTAATGCGTAATATATATGGGAATGAATTTTTCCTTTCCTGTTTAAATTCAATGCTTATTTTATGATATCAGCAAATTGTTTCGTGGTCTATTATATAGAGAGTTATAGCATATATACATGTTTCTTATTTTTTTTTGTTTTTTCATAATTATATTTAAATTATATAGTTTACTTTTGTAAGTTATATAAAAATATGACTTTCAATTAAAAACTCTTCAATAAAATTTCTCTGATATTAAATATATATATATTTATTAATCGAATGAAAAATATATAATGTGTTATTTTGTATGAAATTAAAATTTCCCCTAAATATATTGTAAGTATTATATATATATAATATATATACATATACCAAATGGAAACATTACTATTTTTCTATATATATATGAAAAAAAAAAATGTTAATGTAAAATGAAAAGGTTTTTTTTTTTTTTTTTTTTTTTATATTTATACTCAATAAATAACAAACTTCTAAAATACTGTTCCAACTAATATATTTTTGCGATTTATTTATTAAAAAATAATGAAAATTAATGTTATTTTTTTTTTTGATTTAATTTTTTTATAAACGGAAAAATAACGAAAATGACGAATAAAAATTTTAATTTGAAAATAAAAATATGTATTATATATATATTATATATATGTATATATTTTATATATTTTTATGAACACATTCGTAAAAAATGACAAAAAATTTTTAATATGTAATAAACTATTATGAGATGAGATTTTGTAATTTTTAATTTATATTGAATAATCAAATAAAAAGGAATTTTATTTAAATGGTTGGTACATATATATAAATATTTATTTTACGCATATTTTATGTTTCAAAATTAAAATATTTAATTGCGGACAACTTTAATTTACATAATAAAGCAATTAAAATTGTGATATAAATACATATATATATAACAATACATATTTATAACTATAATTGTAAAAATTGTAAAAATATATTATATACATAAATGTGCGTACTGTATAATTTATTTTTATATATATGTCATAGTTCTTTTTTTTTTCCATTTTTATGCATTTGTATTAATTTTATCCTTTTTATTCTGCTTCAAGCAGTGCATCATTTGAATTGGGCCAAATATGGCGAAATTGTGTACTACATTTTTTTATCAATTTTTTTAACATTTCTCTATTACAATATGCTTATTAATGTGTAAAATATTATATACCATGTATATATATATATATGTATGTTTTTATACAAATAATGTTCTTATTTAACTATACTTCAATTTTTTCTCCTGTCCTTTTCTGATAGTTCCACGTCCATTTTTTTGTGCAATTTTGCATTAAAGCATGCCTGCTAAAGAATTTGGTAAAACATAACGGAAACAAAAAAAAAAAACTATAAAAGCATAAAAAAAAAAAATGAACCTTGTTAAATATAGTTTTGAATATAGAAACATATTTTCCCTTTCGAAAAATACTGTATGTTCCTTAAAATGTTTTCCAATTATTGAAAAAAAAAATTCATTGTTCAAGTATGGAATTTCTAAATTTAAATACCTTGATAAGTTAGCTATAATAAGAGAAGATAATATGCTAACAAATTCGTATTTTTTGAATGATTCTTTTTTTTTACACATTTTAAAGGAAAACGAGGAAAATCCTATATTTAAAAAAACTCCCCAGGTTTTAAATCCTTTTTTTTTCTTTTTGTCTATTACAAAATGATATATTTTTATTGCCATATATAATTTCTCTCACTTGCTTCAGCATATGTTTATAATATAAAAATACATACTGAAGGCATATTACATGAAAACCTTTACTACTCAAGATAATGACGCGATATTTACATGCGGTTATTACATCGTATATAATTTGAGATGCTTTAAAAATCTAATCCAACTTCTTTTTTTAATTCTCAGGAATTGTTATATTTTAAAAATAAAAAAACAAAGTTAGCCTTGAGAAGAAAAAGAAAAAGAATGGGTGAACGTATAAGTTTAAGATATAGATGACGTAGTATATCATACGGTGTTGTTATATATATATATATATGTATAACATACAGTTTGTATGCATGTACAGCATACATTATGCCTAATGATATGTTTTTTCGCATGTCATTACAACTTCATTTTTCAGTTACGCTTACGCATTTTTTTAAATGAAAAGTAACAAGTTTTAATTTGCTGTTAAAATGTTTATTTATGTTTGTATACATATAGCCATCATGTATATGCATTATATAATACACTTTGTCAACATAGAGGGCTTTAAATTCGAAAGAATATGTAAATAACAATATTATGTATGCTTGCACATACATTATGGACTTTATACTTTTATTTTATCCCCATTTTAATTTGTTGCTATTTTTTTCAAAAAGTTCATGTGTTATTTAGTGTATATATATTCAACACCATATACGTGCATATGCAAACATATATATAATATTTTCATAAACTTTTAACTTATTTAAAAAAAAATAAAAAAACAGAGTTCGAAAAATAAGTTACACTTTTAAAATAATACCATTATGATCTATTTTGCTCCTGTAGTAAAATTTTTTTTTTTTTTTAAATGATAAACCAAATAGAAGGGAAACTTATATATACAAGCATTTTCTCCATATTAGGCATATACTTCATTGTATGATACATTTTATATATTTTCTACTACGGGAATAGTTGTTGGAATTACGTGACACTCGGTGAACAATTTTTAGCGGCATATTTAGGTTATGTAAAATAAAGAAAAACGAAGAGCGACTGGCGAGATTAAAAAGAAGGAACAAAAATTATTGACATTCTATAAATAAAAAATGAATGTCTTTTTATTCTCCTTTTTTACAAAGAATTTTTTACGTTTATTTTCTTTTTGTTCTTATGATGTTTACAATTGCGTCCTTTGTTTTTTTTTTCAAAGAGATATAGAACAACTTTAATATACGGTATAACGCACAAGGTGCATCTTATCTTACGTTTTGGTGTCGCAATATACGAATGTCAAAAATATAAGAAAAGTAAACGAAAATAATTGCTAAAACGAATACGAAACAGTAAAATATTATGCACAGGCGTATGTAGTAAAACGAAATACGCATTAACTGAAATACATTTATAATACAAATATTACAATAAAAAAACAAAAATAATAAATATAAAAATGTTATTTTATCTTCAATTTATTCCATTTTACTTTACCTTCCACCAACTCCATTCTGTCCGCCCTTTTTGCTTTTTATTTTATTATTTTTTTTTTTAAATCATTATAATATATAAAAAAAAAGTTCAATTGTAGGGAGAAACAAAATTTTTTCTGATTTACGTAATATAAAAGAATATTTAAAAGTTTTCTACGTATCTTTTATTTTTAAATAAAAAGATATGCTTGATACATGTTACGTGCTTACTCGTATAAGGATATATATATATATATATATATATATATATATATATATGCACAAATGTATACACGTGTGTGTACATATATACATTTGTTCATGTAAAAATGTGTATGTACTACAGATTAGTTATCAGGGGCAAAAATAATATTTTTGTGAACTTTCGTTAACATTTTTGCAAGAAAATTGTTAACATTTTTGTGTATATTTTGTTAACATATTTGCTAGGAATTTATTCACATTTTTGCGCGGAATTTGTTCACATTTTTACTCTGAATTTGTTCACATTTTTGCAAAAATTTAAGAATAATTTGTGGATATTTTGCGAAAAGATTTAATAGAACAAACAAGCACCAGTTAACAATTTTCGCAAACATTAATAAAGTATATTGAGAACTGACATATTTCGTTTGATACACATAATTTTTACTAGTGACATTATAAGAAATATGGTGAAAATTAAAAAAAGCAGTATGCTGTTTTGGAAGAAGGATATAAATAAAGAGTTGCGTCTTTATAATTTTTTGAATGGTCTATTTTGTGTTAGTGGGATATATTTTTTTTTTGTAATATTTGGGTATTATCAAGAAAAATTACCAAATTTAGGGAAAGAGAAAGAAAAATTTTATTATAATATATTTTTAATATATGTCCTATGTTTATCAAATAGTATATGTAGCTTATTTGCAATATTTATTAAGAGTAAATTAAATAATGAAAATTTTATTCCATATTTAAAAAATAAAGTGGATATGTATTTTATAAAGCAAATAATGTTAATATCAATTACTTATTCAATAGCAATGATAGCAACAAATTATTCATTAAGTCATGTTAATTTCCCAACTCAAGTTCTTGTAAAGTCAGGTAAAATGATACCAATAGTAGTAGGGGGTTATTTATTTTTCGGAAAAAAATATCCTTATTATGATTACATTTCTGTATTTTTAATTACATCATCATTAGTAGTATTTAATTTATTAAGAACAAGAACTCCAAAAGAAGTTAATCAAACAACCTTTGGACTTTTACTTTTATCTATATCATTATTATGTGATGGTTTAACAGGACCAAGACAGGATAAATTATTAAGTAAATATAATGTGGACTCAGTCAATTTGATGTTTTTTGTCAATATTTTTGCATTTATTTTTAATTTAATTGCATCATTAATAATTGAAGGTTCCAAGCCGTATAACTTCATAAATAAATATACTGACTCGTATTATTATATATTAGCCTTTTCAATAAGTGGAAGCTTAGGTCAATTTTTTGTTTTTTATTCTCTTAAAGTGTACGGTAGCTTATATACTAGTCTTTTCACAACTCTCAGAAAAGCATTAAGTACAGTTGTATCGGTGTATTTATTTGGTCACGTTTTGAAACCTTTGCAATGGGGATGTATTTCTGTCATATTCTCAACTTTGATCATACAAAATTACCTGAAGCAACAAGCGAAGAGAGTTCATGCAAAAAGCAAGTAACGGAGCACTCAACAGGAGGAAAGCCGTTCAGCTCGCTACGCGGAATTTCCATTTCGTCTATATTTCGCAGAAATCTTTCGGACATTGTTTTTATGTGCATTGCTATTTATGGGCATTGTTTTTACGTGCATTCTTATTATGGGCATTGTTTTTATATGAAGCTTTTTACGCTCCTTTGGAATTCTTTTGCGTTTTTATGCAATTTTTTTTGCACTGTTGTTACCTTTTTTTTACCCCATTTTTTATCCCATTCCTTACCCCCTGTTTCAGGTTCATTTATTTTGCCCACACCCTTTTTGCGCTATATAGTTGCTGCTATTTCTGAAAAACATTTTTACGTTTTTTTTTCACGTCTTTCCCATACCCCCCTTAATAACTTATTTTGGTTAAGCGTATTTTTCATGTTTCTGTCATGAAACTCTTCAACTGCACAGATTTCTCTCTGTTATAAATTGCATATGTTTACATTTGTTATTTCTATTTTTAAATTGTACGAGTATAAATTTTCTTTAAAAGTTGAAACATACAAAAAAGAAAAAAATTATAATTAAATGGAATGAGAAGGATGACGCACTGGCGACAAGGCCAAAAAAAAAAAAAAAAAAAAAAGAAAAGGAAAAAAAACTACACATCTCAAAACTGCAACGTGAGAAAAGTTGAAAATGAAGCATTTAAAATATGCATTAGAAACGTGCAATGCTGTGAAGAATGGTAAATATATACATAATAATATATCTAATAATACATAGACCTTGCATGCACAATGCATGCAAAATGGGTAACTTTAAGTGCAATTAGCATATATACGTATGTACGTACATACACATATATATATGTACATATACATACATATATATATACAATTTTATACACATACGTTAGTGATACACGAGGGGCACACAAAATACGCTCGAACACTCATCGAGGAAGACTAGTTAAATCCCTTTTCCAACAATCGCGTAACCGCAGAATTTACGTCACCTCCTGTTTCTTGCAAAGCTTGAATGTTCGCATCGTTATCAATGAAACCCATTTCTTGAAGACTGACCAACTGAGAAGCATATTTTTCCTCAGGTGGTCTATTGTCAGCTACTTCGGTAGTATTAAAATCTAAATTTTGATTAGCATTTGGGAAATTAAAATTCCCTAAATTCCGATTAGCTCTCATAACCTGTTGAAATGTTTGTAGAAGTTCAGGAGACTGGAAAAGGGCATTCATATTATTACCAATATTACCCGCATTACTACTATTACCTGCATTATTATTATTATTGTTATCGCTCTGGTTATTAGTACCGGTAGAGGTGTTAGTACTTGCAAAATTATTTAAGTTATTTAAAAAGTCTTCCATTCTAAGTCCTCTTTGACTATTATTATTGCTAGCAGTGTTACTATTATTATTATTCATATTTAAAGCATTTTCAATTTGTAAACCTGCTTGTAAAATTTCAGGTCTCAAAAATTCTCTTAGTAAATTAGGGTTTTCTAAAACGGGTTGCATAAGTGGACTTTGTGAAAAAGTATTTCTTAATAATGGATTATTTGATACTAAGTTAGTTAACATCTCTGGGTTACTACTTAGTTCATTCATTAAAGACCTAGCTAAAGGATTACTTAATAATGAGCTCATGCTTTCTCTATTAAATTCGCCACCTGCATTCGCATTTAGTAGATTCGATAAATTACCAATGTTGAAATTGTCCGTAGCACCTGAACCGGCGTTGAAATTGTTCATATCTGAGGAATAAAATAGACGAGGAACATTAATGCAATCAAAAAATTTACATATATATATATATGTGTGTACATGTAGGTATATGTGCAAAGATATATAATGTAAACAGGCAGTTGCCAAAATATTAATCAGGGAATCACTCAGCGCTCACATGGAGGCAGAATCTATTATGTACATCAAATTCATGTAGTAAGCCACTAGTCGAGGGAATATATTAGGGATACAATTACAAACACGTTATGATCAAATTGTACATTTATAAGATGCACACATATAAATGGAATACAAACCTCCTGTTCCACTCTGCATCAACATTTGAACTAATGGGTTGTTATTGAAATCATTTAAATTATCACTTGGACTTGTGTTTTGGTCGTTTCCAATATTTTCATTTTTGTTACCCTCCTTTTCAGATTCGGCTATAAATTTGGAAGAGGAATCAAGTACGTCTAGGCATATGCGCATATACATTTGCACACACATTGCATATATTCACATATATTTATGCCCATACACATGTAAATATAAACATGAACACATACCCATACACATACACATACATTTATACAAACATCTACATCCATATAACGTTTAAGCATAAGACCATAACAAGCAATTTTGAATTCCTTTTTTCTTACGCTCCTTGGAAGCTATCGCGCTACGAACTAAGTGCATTGTATTTCCGTCTGCTACATTATATACTGTTAAAGACTCCTTATCCTTCAAGATTTTCCCTTAAAAATTAAGGAAAAAGGTCAAATATTATATAGTATAATAATAAGGTTTCCCCAAGTATTACATATAAGTAATATGTAGTCATGCATAAAAACATTAAAAATAAAGCTTTGCATAAACGTATTTATATAAGGGTTATAGGTTTACCATACAAATATGTATTAAAGCAAATGTGTATGAATAAAAAACAAAATATGCATCTTTTGTAATTATTATTTATTTATTTTATTTCATTATTTTTTTTTCTTTTAAATAGAAACCTTTAAAAATCAGTCTCTGCGATTCCACAGGTATATCAACATGTTCAGCACATTTTTGTTTTAATTCCAAAACTGTTATATCTGGTTCAATGGCAATTGTAAATTCTTTACCTCCTGTTACTTTAAATGAAACGTTTATTGTCATTTTTCTTTCCGTTGTTTCAAAACGTATTAATTTATCTTATTGGAAGGATGGGCAATAGAGCAAAAGCGTCGATATATATATGTATACGTAAATATATATGTATTTATACGTAGATATATATATGTATTTGTAAATATATGTATGTATATTAAATATATATATTTATATATATGTTGTGTGTATATTTTTATTTTTGCTCATAATATTTGTTCCTTAAAAACACGAGTAAATAATCATCTATTCGTTTATTTATTTTGTGAAAAATTTCTAATTTTTTTTCTTAACGATTATGAGCTTATAAACTCTTCACATAAAATAATACTTTAGTTTTTAATTTTTTTTTCTTTTTTTTTGTAATATTTTATTATAATTATCATTATGCTATTATTATTTTGCTCTTATATTTTTATATTTTTATTTATTATTCTGTATAACTTGTTAATATAAATGTTTTATTTATTTTTATATTTTTTCAAAATTTTTTTTCTTTTATGTGCACGTATTAATATTATTACAATACGTAATCTTATATATATATGTATGTAATTATATATATGTATATATATAAATGTACACTCGAATATAACACTACGTAAGCCTATAAAAATACACTCCTTATACTACTGATTCATAATTATATGTAAGTACATATATAAGTACGTAATAATATGACGTAATTGTTTGACATAACTGTATGACGTAATTGTTTGACATAAGTGTATGACGTAATTGTTTGACGTAACTGTTTGACGTAACTGTATGACGTAATTGTTTGACGTAGCTGTTTGATGTAATTGTTTGACGTAATAAAAGGAATTATATACAGTTTATGTTACTTATACATAGCAATCAATGAATAAATATTTAAACATTTTTAAAGGTGAAAAAAATATAATATATATAATTATACTGCCACTTAGGAGTAAGGGTCCATAAAATTGATACTTCTTTTTAACAAAATAAGAAAAGTGTATATAAATGCAAATTGGTTAGTATATGCTTATAAAATGAAAATGCAAAGAAAATGTGAAAATAGAAAAATTGTTTCTTGCACAAATAGTTCCTCTTGTGTGAATTATAAGATTGAAATATGAAACGGTATGATATTGTTGTATATTATTATATTCATCTAATATATATTAAAAAAAAATGAAGGCGAATTTTCAATTTGCTACAGCATGTGGCAAATAGGAGTAGCAAAAATTTAGTATTTCCACTTAACGAAAAATTTTGCTTATTTCAAAGTTCCAAAAAAAAGAAAAAGAAAACTTTTTTTAAAATAAAAAAAAAATATGTACTTATGTATACATTTATTTGTTTAAGATAAATTATGATGTTAATCGCCTAACGGGGGTAGAGGAGTAGTAATTACATTGTTTATAATGTGCACATTATAGTATCATTTTAAAAAAATAATAATAAATTGCTACATTGTAAAAAATTTTAATAATAAGAACAATATAATAGATTGTTTTTTAAAAAAAAAAAAAAAAAAAGGACGATCTACGCTTATTCAGAATTGTGGAAATAAGAAATAAATTCCAAGATCCGTGAACTTTAAATTGTTATGATGGAGAATAAGTAACAGATTTATGGCTAAAGAAAAAATACTACATTAAGGCAAAAAAAAAAAAAAAAAAATGTATATATATATATATATACATATGTTGTATGTATAGGATACAGTTTTTAAGTTTCTCTTTCGTTACACGCTGTTTATGTTTAAATAAGTCATTGTGCACATGATGCTGACATCGTAAAGAAATAGTAAAAGCCAAAATGCGCTTTGCACCTGATTTGTTAAAAAATATATATAATATAGAGAAACGGTACTTTACAGATACAACGAAAGTAAAACTTAATAGTACAGGGAAAAAGGAAATTATTGTTTTACATCCTATATTAAAAAAGTCAAAAAAGTATAGCAAGAGCTGTGATGAAACACTTTACGATGCTCAGGAAGCTTTGGGGTTAGCTCGGTCAGCAGGGTTCAAAATTGCAAATGGAATTTCTATGCCATCAGGGGGTTGGACTAATATGAAGTTCTCAAATGAATATAACAAGAAGAGCAAAATAAAAGATTTAGATAAACTTGATGGAACTAGAGAAATAAAACATACAGATAAAGAGGCAGTGAATAACTTGAGCTCTTCTAATAGCCCATATGTTGGTAACATAATAAAGAAGGAATTAAGTTATAAGGTGAACAAAAATTATTCAAATGATGATTGTTTCTCTGAACGTTCTGATTGTAGTATGGAAGAAGAATCGTTTGAAAAGGGAGATAGCATCAGTACTAAAGAGGATTATAATACAGAGAATGGGAACTCATCAAGGAAAGGTAGAAAAAGCGACGACAGTGATGCTAATTGTAATTATCGTTACAATCATGATTATGGTTGTGATGGTGCTAATGATAGTAACTATTTACATGCTCGTACAAAATGCGAAGAACTAGAAAAAAAAATTGCAGAATCTATCATAATTAAAGTTAATAGAATGGATGTTAAGTTTTATTTTGGTAAAGGTAAATTAAATGAATTGTCCAAATATTTTCTTAAAAAACCTGCACCGTATATATTTATTAATACGTTATTATCACCAGAACAATTCCGTAATTTGGATTTTCTGTTTAATAGCTTGTTGAAAAGTTATCATGATGAATTACAGATGAATAGCAGGAGGGAAAAAGAGGAAAATTACTTTACTTTTAGAGTATCTGATTGTGTATACAACAGGTCAAGCGAGGAACAAGGAGAGGGGGATGGTCAGGGGTATGTAGATATGTATAACGATTATTTAGAAGAGTACGAGGGGGAAGTAACGGAAAAAGGGGAAGAATCAGAAGATGATGACAAGGATGGTTACCCTTACGAACGAGCAGCCAAAGAGATATGCGAAAGAAAAAGTGGTCAGTTTGTGCCGATATACGTTGAGTTGTTTGACAGGTACAGTATCATTTTGTACATTATGAAGAGAAGGGCAAAAAGCAACTTAAGTAAACTACAGCTAGAACTGGCAAGGGCAAATTTTATTTTGAACACCTATTCAGAAGATAACAAATCAAGAATGAAATATATAAAATATATTGAAAATAATGTTTTAGGAAAATCTCAATACGATTATGAAGAAAGGTATGACAAAATAAATGCATTCGATGTAGATAAACAAAATAAAAAGAAAAATTATGATTACCTAGGATATACAAGTAACTATATAAAAAATACAGAAACGTATAAGGAATATGAAAAAAGAATTATTAATAATCTTTATGATAAATTAAGAAAAGAGTTGACAAAATGTAAAAATAATAATAGCTTACAAAACATTTCAAGAAAACATAAAGCTTTGATAGCCATTGTAGGTTATACAAATGCGGGGAAAACTAAACTAATAAATTATTTGACTAAATCTAATCTAAAAGCAAGAAATTTGCTCTTTCAAACATTAGATAATTCGTACAAAAATTTAAATATAGCTGATTGTTATTCGACAATTTTTATTGATTCAATTGGATTCATACAAAATATTCCTTATTCTTTATACGAATCTTTTAAGATATCCTTAGATGCAATAAAGAATGCTGACATAGTTATTCATGTAATTGATGTAAGTCATCCACACAAAGAACGGCAAAAAAAATGTGTAATAGATACATTAAGGAAAATTGGAATAGCTGATGAATTTATACAAAACAATGTTGTGGAAGTATGGAATAAAATAGACAAGTTAACAGAGCAACAAATTTTCACTTTATATAAGAACAAACCAAAAAGTGCTCTACCCATTTCGGCCAAAAATGGCACGAACTGTGATATACTTATAAAAATTGTACAAAAATTAGTTAATAAAATAAAAAATGTTCAAGTTTTAACTTTGCAATTTCCGACAAAAGAAGCCCAAGAAAGAATAAACTTTATTAGGAAGAATTTCAAAGTGGTTCCAGATTCGATTTCCTACACGCCAGATGGACATACAACGATTATCAAGTTGGTCGAGAATCCGAGCAACTTGAAAAAGTACTACGAGAAATTTGGAGAGTGACACATGTGAATAAATACGCGAGTGTACATATGTGCCGTACATATATATATATATATATATGGCCCATATAATACCCTTACGTAGTTAACAAAAAGGAATTATAAAAGTTCCTAATGACTTAGGCCCATTTTACAGAAACTAGTCGGTGGCGTGTATAATTTAAGGACACTATACACAATATACGGATTGAAGGAAAATTGAGAACGTTATTTCGTGGATCGTAAAACTTTAAACGTATGAAAAATGCACGTTCCATTTATGTAAAAGTAATTAGGTACAGTGAAAATTGAGTAGAGGCTTTTTTTTTGTTTCGTATAAATATGTAAATATATACATTTTATATATTATATATGTATAAACCAATGTTTGCGTTTTCATAAGAACTTTTTTCATTTCCCGCATTATGTTATACGCGTAAAAAATGAAATGTTACGAGAAAAGGGATATCCTTTGGAAAAATTAGCATATCATGTTAAAAAATTTTTTTTTTTTAATTTTTTAATTTTTTTTTTTTGTTTTCATGTTTAAAATTTGGTCCAATATTTATTTGTTTACGTTTTTCTTTGTTTGTGTAAAAAAATGCTGAATCTTTTCACAAAAAACGCTGCAATATAACAATTTTGAAGTAACTTTTTTGTTATTTTGTTTTTATAAATGTTTAAAAGGCCTTTTTTTTTTTTTTTTCATTTGAAAGTTTTCAGCTGTTTAGTTATTTTGCCATAAATTCTTTGCATGTATCTATACATACATATATATATGAGCTTATAAATATTCCTATTTGCATATATAAATGGTTGAATAAATACCATGTATATGAAATTGTTTTACCAAAGTAAGGATCTAAATCTCATTAGCTATAGTACATTAAATGTAATATATTTTTTTAAGTCACCTTTTACATATGCGATCTCTCTGTTTGCAGTCTCTTTTTATTTTTTTACTACAAGTAAAAATAATTTTTTAAAATTTTAGTATTATTTATATCCCCCATGTATAACATCCTTCACTTACGCATAGTGATGAACTATGACATTTATCATTTATTAATTTTGTAAATAATTTATTAGAGTAATTTATTATACAATTTGTATCAAAATAATAATAAAAAAATAAAAAAGTAAATAAATATATAAAATGAATTATTGAAGAAAAGTATGTAATTGGAAGCAATTAGGCCTATACTTCTTAACGATTAAATAAGAATCTGTTCTTGCTACAAATAAAATATATTGACGAATGTTTTATTACATCTTACATATATATAAATATATATATATATATATATGTATGTATGTATTATACCATTCCAGCAAGAGGGAGCGCAATAATGGTGTAGAATAGACTCAATAGTGACAATTCATTGTATTAGTAAGCTCTGTTACATCCCTTCACGTTTACATTTCGGAAGCTTATAAATTTAATAAAACTCAAGTGCTAATAAAAGAAATGAAATAATGTCGTTTTTCTTTTTTTTTTTTATTAAGAAATGTTAGTTTACTATTATAAAAAGGAGAAGATATGTGCACGATATGTTTATGAGTTGTCACATCCGTAAATAAAAAAATATATATATATGTATATATACCCTTACATTGTGTTTGCGTACATATGCTAATCTGACGGCACATTGTTCCCCTGCTTAACCAAGTAGCCCTTAATTAGTATGCACAGTGGAAATGGTAAAAGAAGAAAATGAAAAATTCTCGTATGTTAATAAAATAAAATTTACAGACATAACAGGTGACAACAAAACGGATAAAAGAGTAGAATACTTATGGAATTTAGCACTTTCAACGATTTATGAAAATGCAAAATTATCAACAAAATATGTTACACTAATAAAGAAAATCACAAAAAATAATTTAATTTTTGATAATATATGCTGTCATTATTGTAATTTAATATATATCCCTTTTTATAACTGTGAGATTAAAAAAGTCCAAAATAAAAACACATTACTTTACAAATGCTTTTTATGTAACCGTAAAAGAAGATTAAATTTACAATGTTTTACAAATAATGCAAAAAGTAATTCTGTTAAGAATATTAGGAAAGATCGAATATTGAGTAGCTCGGGCAATTTGAAATCTTTCCTTATTAATGAGATCGATGACTACGAAATAAAAAAAAAAAGCGATTTTGTAAAGGGAGCAGAAAGTGCATTCACTGAAGGAGAACCTTTAAATGAGCTAAGGGCTAATAAAGATAATTCTCATGGGGAAAATAAGGGGGAAGCAATTGTGAACCATCTTGATGATAAAAGGGGTAATGATAAACGAAGTGATGATGACGATCGAGGTGATAATATTAGTGATGATAACAGTCGTGATGGGAACGAAGGAATGACCATCAAGGACACCCTTTGTCATAGCATGGAGGGCCTTTTTACCATTGACTATGGTCCCAGTAGTTGCACTGTTGCAACAAGGAATCTTAATATTCCATTAAAATGCAGCAGTTACAATAAAATGTGTAGCCATCTTGAGATTTATAATAACTCCAAAAATAAGAACGATCCGTGTATAGGGGGCAACATCAAAAAAAAAATAAAACATAATGAAGATAAGAATAATGTGAATTGTATGAACAAAAAAAGAAGTATGTACAACGAGAATAAAAGGAATGTTGAACATAAAATTAAATCAACTGGTAAAACAGACAGCATGAACAACTGCTTTAGCGAGTTGAGTAAAAAAAATGAAAGACAAAGCATTGTTAACTTTGGCAATAGTAATAACTTCTTAAATTTTAACAAATCCAAAAAAAAAAAAAAAAATATATTAGATATCCTTTAAAATTAAGTTGCTATTTTTTTGTACTTAACCTTATCGTTCTAACGAAAGAAGCACACTTTTAAGTAAATTTTTCATTTTATTTTGTTCCATTTTGTTTCGTTTGGTTTCATTTTGTTTTATTTCATTTTATTTTATTATTTTTTTTTTTTTTTTCTATGTTATCATCCCATTTTAAAAGTAGAAAAAACAGATCTGCAAACTTCAATATACCTTTCCATGTTTTTTCGTACAATGAAAAAAGAAAACAGAAAAAAAAGCATTCATTTTGAACATTATTTTTTAACAAAGTTAACTGAGCTCACCGTATAGTGCTCATCTTATAAACTACTAATTCCCACTAATGTCACCAGAAAAAAAGAAAGAAAAAGAAAAAAAAAAAAAAAATCGTTTTATCAATTGCACTGAATATACCTAACAAGCGTAAAAATAATTCCATTTTCAAAAATTAAAAAAATAGAAAATTATGGCAAATTCGAGCATTTGAGTAATATATAAATACAAAATAAAATTGACACGTGTTTACGCACGCACATTTATGCAATTCATATACATACACATATATAAATAAATATATATATATACATTTGATCAAATAAAAATAAACTGGTGAAACATCCATATAGGAATGCTGTTAACGTTCTTCCTCCGCCATCTATGTTATTTTTATATTTTTCTTCTTCGTTCGCATATGTACATAATTCTCTACAATTTTGTAGATAATACTGAGTATGTGTGATGATGAGAAGTTTTAGAAGTTTTTTCTTTTTTCTTTTTTTTTTTTTTTTTTTTTTTTTGCAAGCATATATAAATAAATGCACAAGGACAACATATCTACACGTAAATTATACGCACAGGAGAAGCTTTTTCCATATCTGGTAATCCATTGAATTAAATATAAAAAAGAATATTAATACAGGAAAAAAAAATTGAAGCAAAAATGGAAAAAAAGAATGTTTTGATGCTGGGAAAAAAGTACAATATAACATGGCAACAAACTATGTTGCGTATTTATGATCCAAAAGAAACAGTTGAGTTTTATGAAAAGAATTTTGGAATGATTAATATTCATACATATCATTTTAAGGAATATAATTTTTCCTTATATTTTATGATAACACCTCCATATGATGAAGAAGAAAGGAAGAAATTACCTACACCCAACACAAAAGAATCTGAAAAGTATTTGTGGGACTTAAAAACAGTATGTTTAGAACTAACATATAATCATAACAGTAATGAAAAGTTAAGTAATGGGAATAATGAAAATGACAAGGGGTTTGGGCATATTGCATTTAATTGCCATGATGTTGTAGAATTATGTGATTTTCTTTTTAAAGAAAAGAATGTAAAATTTCATAAATTACCACATGAAACCAAAATGAAAACTATTGGTTTTGCTCTTGACCCAAACAGTTATTGGATTGAAATAGTTAGAAGATCAAGTCAAGTTAAATGGGAAAGTAATCATACTATTACCAATTTTTCTCAAACAATGATTAGGATTAAAAACCCTAAAAAAAGTTTATATTTCTATATACATTTATTAGGTATGAAATTAATACATATAAAGCACAATTCCGACTTTTCCTTGTATTTTTTAAAGTCCAGTTATTTGAATGATGAAAATGAATTAAATGATCATAAGAAAATAGGAAAGGAACCAACACAAGAAGAATACAATTTTGAAATACTAAGGAATTCTTATCAATCCAATGAAGATTATGAAAATTTTAAAATGTCTTGGGAGCCTGTTTTAGAATTAACACATAATCATGGTACGGAAAATAATGATAATTTTTCGTATCATAATGGAAATACAGAACCCAGAGGTTTTGGTCACATCGGGTTTTTAGTAAACGATTTAGAGGGGTATTGTAAAGAGTTAGAAAATTTGAATATTCCTTTTAAAAAAAAAGTACACGAAGGGATAATGAATAATATCGCTTTTGTCTATGACCCTGATAACTACTTGGTTGAGTTAATTCAAAGGGGCACGTCATTCAGTGTAACTAAAGAGAAAGAGGTAGAGGAGTGAGAAAAATAAAAAAACAGTAGTTGGAACAGTAAATAGGAAGTAAAATGGAGGTAAATAGGAAGTAAAATGGAGGTAAATAGGAAGTAAAATGGAGGTAAATAGGAAGTAAAATGGGGGTAAATAGGAATTAAAATGGAGGTAAATAGGAAGTAAAATGGAAGTAAAAACGAAGTAAAGAAGAAGTAAAAAAGTATAAAGAGTCGATGGAATAATTAAAATTTTTATAATGTTCTTTTCGTCATGTTTATGCCGCATACTTCCATAACCAACCGTTGTGTAGATATTTGTGCTTACCTTGTTCGTTATCGCGGATAAAAATTTTCTTTTTTCCTTTTTAGAAAAAACAAATTGAGTCAAGATTAAGCAGTGAATGAAATAGAAGTATGTCCACCGAGTGTCCTTTTACCGCAGTAGGATTAGTTGAACCTGTTTAAGGCAACAGTTACGACCTATTTGTTGCCCACATTTATGACGCACTTTTTACCAACTTTTACGACACGCTTTTCTCCCATTTTTTCGACTGATCTTTTGACCGATTTCCCCCTCTACTTGTAGATACCAAACAGTTAATTGCTAACATTTTTTTTGACATCTTTAAATTAGATTTTGTGATGGTATTCATATGATTGTATCATTAATTCCTTGTGATCATTTTCTACGTTTCTTCTTATTATGTCATTTTAAATGTGCATTTATTTTAATTCATTTATTTATTTTTTCTACAAAAAGTTTAAAATTTGAAGGGAAACAGAAAGCTGAGCTTCTTCGCCTTCCGCCATATAACGACAAAAAAAGTAAAATAAAATAAATTCTGTGATAATAAATAAATAGCAATAAATAAGTTTCAATAAATAAAAAGTAATGAATAAGGGGTGACAAAAATATACACACAAGTGCGTAAGTAAAGTATAATTTAATAATATAACTAAAATGTTATTAAAAGGTAAATAGAACGTTTGTAATATTATCACAAATAGACAAAAAAAAAAAAAAAAAAAAAAAAAAGCATAATAAATTAAAATAAAAAATGAAAATAAAATAAGAATAAAATAAAAACATCGACAAGATCGAATTCTTTTTGATGCACTATACAGCCTATTCAAAATGATAAATAAAACAAGCAAAAAAATTGCAACTGCCAAAAATTAAAGATGAGCATGTATTGCATTATTTAAAGGTGGACGTCTACAAATAATATAACCAATAGAGTACATTATGCTAGATAAATTTATAAATTTATGTATGTATATCTATGCATATGCATTCTTACTTGTATATTTCTTATATATATGTGCACGTTAAAATGGAGAAAAAAAAAATATAAATTATAAAATAAATAATATATAGAATAAAAAAAAGGAAAGCATGTGTGTTTGAATGGTTGTACGAATGGACGCACGAATGGACATTTGCATACACAAGTTTTACCCCTTCCTCCTCGTTCTCCTCAGTCAAAAGCAAATTTATCCTTTAAAGAATTGTATGCATTGTAAATGAAGGCGGAAGAGTGCAGGGTGTTAGACATAGAATGTGGACTCTTATTAATATAGGATGTTATTCCTATGCTATAAAAACTGAAGTAATTTTTATATAAAAATAAATAAAAAAGAAAGAAAATAGAAAACGTAGAAAAAAAATAAGCAACGAATATTTCATTAGTAGTATGAAAATACTTGGATGTATAATAACTCGTATATAAAAAAAACAATAAAAGTATGTAATAATAATATAAAATGAAATGTAATAAAAATAAACAAAATTTTCTATTATATTTATAATGAAGGTAATCAGAGCTTATTTTCTGATGCTTAATAGTATATACAATAGCCTTTGTTTCAAGGGAAATAATAAATAGTAAGGTCGAAAATAAAATAACATGATCCGAATAATCAAATATATGCATATATTCTTCATTCTTTAAATAATTAAATTTTAAAATTATATATTCAATTATAGATGGAATATAGTATAAAATAAATAAACGATATATAATTATTAGGAAATAAATAAAAAATCTACGAAAGTGAACAAGTGTAATAGGAAATGGGGAAAATACTACATGAATACAACCAATAAATATTACTATATAAAGAAATATACCCTTATAATAATATCTTAATATATTACTTATCAGTTCATTATAAATATAACATGGGGTATCAAGAAAATCATCTTGAAAAAAATAAAAGGGAATTTTTTTTAAATTTCTTATATAATTTTTTGAGCACATATTTAACTCTTTTAATGCGTTTATTGTTTTTATTTTTTTCCTTATCTTGCTGAAAAAAGTGTTACACTTACTAAAATTTTTTATATTCATCACTCTGTGATACATGTCGTAATACTGCTCGTAACCTATATCACTCAGAAATATTTCATCCGTCTTTGTTTCGCTAACATTTTCACGTATGCCTTTTCCACTTACATTTCCTCTTACGTTTCCATTTCCACCTATTTCACCTGTACCTTTGTTTTGCCACTTCGCATAGTTTCTTACAATTCCTCTCTCTGTGCATATATCCATATACAAATTATGCAACATATGAAGAAGCTTCTCATCATTTAGGTACTTATTTATATGATTTATAAAAAGCGTTATGTCCTTTTTGTTCTGTAACATCGTTTCGTCCAAAATTTCCCTGTCGTTCTTTCTTTTTAAATAGGGAAATTTATCATCAAAATTTGGAGAAAAAAAACTTTCTCCATCTGTGTCTTTGGTAAGATATCTAAAGTCGTGATAGTAACAAATATCATTAAGGTAAAGATAAAATACATATTCAACACTTATATAATACTTTTTATAAAAATTATTCTTAGTTAGTATAAAATTATAATATAAATATTTAGTTACTGCTTGATTATTATTCTTAACATAATTTTTCATAACAAATTTGGTAGCAGCATAATTGTTATCATTATCATGTTCATGTTCATCATCATCATCATCAGCATCAGCATCAGCATCAGCACCATCATCATAATTAGGATCTCTCAAAAAAAAAGCATTCTTTATTTCATTATAAAAAAAAGTTAAAATTTTAAGAAAACATTTCTGAAATCTTGAAATAATATGATAAAAATCGCTATATAAAAAAAAAGTTTTTTTTTTATTTAAACAAATAAATATCTTAATACCTCTGTTATTTTTCTTAATTTTGTTTTTTGTCTTTTTGTAATGTTTATCCCTTGTAAAGTAGTATTTGAACCTTACATTATGATATATACTATCATTACTACCATGAATTAACTTGTCTGTATTATCATAAAATAATTTATTATTAACTTCATTCTCCTCTGAATAATCTGTACTATATATACATGATGATACATCCTTTATGTTGTTAAGTAGTTCATGCAAATGTTTTTCTCGTACTTGGAAAAGTTTAAAACTAAAATTAAAAGATCCTATTAATAGAACAAAAAAATATATGACGAATAAAAATAACTGAAACAGAATAATACTCCTAGAGCTTATTATAATATTTTCTGCACCCTGTTCTATTTGTTCTCTACTCCCACTATCTTCTTCCTCTTCTATTTTGCTGCTTTTTTTTCCATACAAATAATTTGTATCATCACGTTTGTACTTATTATTGTTGCTTTCATAAATATAGCTACAGTCGTAGTTATTGCTGTAATTGTTAATATAACCGTTGCCATAACTGTTGCTATATATATTGCTATAAATATTGCTATAAATATCGCTACATATATTTCTATAATTGTTTCTATTTTTACCGCTATTATTTTTATTGTTATGTGCGCCTCTGTACTTTAAGCTTTTTCTGTTATCGGAATCTTCCTTCCCATCCATAATGTTGCTTTTTTATAATATTTTTTTAAAAAAAAAAGAATATATATTATTATATATACGAAGATGTAACGTACAATTACATCCATATAAATTCTTTTATAAAAGTATTTTAGTTTTATTAGCTCTTTCTAATACGGATAACGCTTTCTTTGTCACCATTTTTTATCTTATATTCTATCTTTTTTTCTATCTTTTGTTTTTCTTTTTTTGCTTTTTTCTTTTTTTGCTTTTTTCTTTTCTTTTCTTTTCTTTTTTTTTTTTTTTTTTTTTTTTATGTTTTATCATATGTATCACGGAACGATTATTAGGACATCACAAAATGCTTAAATCCAGGCTTGAACAAATACGTCAGAACACAAATATGTATAAGTCCGTTAATAATTCGTAGCAACAAATCCTAACATACATATGATATGTGCAGTGATACCCTCCTTGTTAATAACTGATAAGCGATCTGTAGGAATAACATTGTATATATAAATTCGTGAAGTACGGTGAAACTAGGAAAGGACGCAAAAAAAGGGAAAGTAAAGAAGCGAAAAAAAAGTAAAAGAACAAGCAAAAGAAAGGAAAAAAAAATAAATTAATGTTCTCGCTATTCAATCATTAATATTGGTTCGTTTTTTATCATTTTTAAGCGTTTCTTTCTAAATTTCTAACATTTATATATTTTCACATTTTTAAATTTTCATTTTTTCATTTTTTTATATTTTCATATTTTCATATTTTCTTATTTTTATTTTTTTGTTTTTTCGCAATTTTAATTTTTTTTTTTTTTTTTTTTTATATATAAATTTCTTATGACATGATATGGCAAGAATGCAGGAGAGGAAGTTAGAAGATCTATAAAAAATCATTATTTTTCCATAATGTTTCTAAGACATAATTATAAAAATTGTCACATTCTCTTGTTGCTCAAGATGCACATAAAATTGCATATTCTCGCCTATATAAAGTATACATATTTTTTTTATGTGTATCATTGGTAAATTTTTATGTATCAGATTGTCCACGCGTTCTAATTCATATTTTTAATGAACATTGTTTTATTCCTTTTCTTTTTCATCATCATCTGCAATTTAACTTATTTGTCTCGTAAAGTAATTTTCTTTTTTTTTTTTTATCAATTTTCTGCTTTTTAAATTTTCTACTTTGTATTAGATAATAAGTCCATCAAAAAAAAGAAAAAGAACAAAGGAAACAAAAAAACAAAGAAATAAAGAAACATACAACAGAAGAAAAGGAATTCCTAATTTTGTAAAAGTAATACCGAATGTTTTTTTTTTTTTTTTCTAACTATTTACTGGAAATAGGTAAAATATAAACTGTTTACTGAAAAAATAAGGAGATTTGCAAAAGTTTAAATATAAATGAGAATTAAAAATAAAATAAAAATTGATAAAAAAAGAGTTCTTAAGAGAAAAAAGAAGCACACATATACATATCTATATATATATATATATATATATATTAATATTTATATATTTATAAACATTTACATTTGTGCGAAGGGTAAATCAACTTAAACGAAGTATCTATAGAAAACAAGACATTTATGAATTAAATAATTCCAAGATAATTTACAAAAAATTGGGATAAAATATTTTATGCACTTATATACACATGTGGCATTAAAAACTACACATTTTATTAAAAGATAAGCTAAACTATTAAAAAAGAGAAATGGAAAAAGTTCATAATAAAATTCAGTGGTTTTAAAAATAATAGGGAAATTATCGATCAATTTGTGCAAAAGGGTATGAAAGTATAAAAAGACATAAAAAAAATATTAAAAAAAAAAAAAAAAAAAGGATAATAATACATAACAATCCTTCCCCCTCTCGCCATTTCCTTTCAAAAAGAATGTCTCTTTTAAAAAACCGTTTTAGCTGCGTTTTACTTTATATTCAGTTCTGTTGTGCATAAAAAATGATGAGTATAAATTCTGCAATATTTTCTGTGTACAATGGGAAAAAACTTTTTCTTTTTTTTACCGACTTCGTCTTTGTATCATTAAGAGAATAAAAGATTATCATTTCACGTCACAAGATGTAATTTCACAAAAATATGTGCCTCTGCGCCCATGTATATGTATTATACGGTACACACATACATACAAACATACATACACATACATACGTCGTTTAATGTAAAGCCATAAAGGAAAAGAGTCTTTCAAAATTTCGTAATTTTGGCATGTTTCATTCTTAATTTTGTGGAGAATGAACCAAAGGGGGAGAAAAACAAAATAAAGGTACATATAAGGTATATAAGTGGTACATAAGTGCTACATATGTGTTATGGAAAAAAAAAAATTTTTCTTATCAATGCTAATACCCATATGTGCCTATTCACATAGCTGCAAAGGTAAACGTTTGGACGTTTCCACCAGGTAAGGCGGGCAAAAGCTCTAATTTTTGAGCTCTCCTGTATTATAAAATTTATTTTCGTGTATAGTCAATTTGGATGGTATAACGAGGTCCGAATGAAAGGACTGAATTTCTTTTAGAAAAATATATCTTAGCTGAGTCTCAGATAATATCATCCAGTCATCGAAAGGAAGTATAATTTTTTCTGTAGAAAATTTTTCTAAATGTTTTTTTCTCACGTCTTTTAAATATGGGTGACTCAAAGCATTATCTATGGTAATTCTTTTTTTTGCATTAAACCTTAACATAGATTCTAGCAAATCAATTCCTTCCTCAGATATAGAAGGAAATTTATTTTTTAAGTCAATACCTTCTCGAGGAGGGAATAACTTAATATATTTAATGACTTCGTCTTTATTAATACTTTTCAAATCATCTTCTGTTGGGGTACCTATTACATTAAAAATAACATTTAACTGATCTCTGTTACTTTTTTCATGTACTTTTTTAGAATTGTGATCAGGTGACAAAGGAAAACAAGACGATCCAGGAAATAAGGGGAAACGGTTCGTTGGATTGTTTATATGACATTTCATCATATTTAATAACTCTGCAAATATGCATCCAGTTGACCATATATCAATAGATTTTGTGTAATTTTCTTGAAGTAAAATGAGTTCAGGTGCTCTATACCATCTTGTAACTACATGGCTCGTTAACTGTTTTTTTAAATTTTTGTTATGAGGACCTGGCTCTTCATTTTCTTCTTTTTCTTCTACATCTTTAACGATATGGATGTCTTGCTCATAATTTATTGTTCTAGCTAGTCCAAAATCACATATCTTAACTGAGCAGTCTTGATTCAATAAACAGTTAGCTGGTTTTAAATCCCTATGTATAATACCTGACTCGTGAATATATTTTTCTCCTAATAACAAATTGTATAAAATAGTTTTTACATGTTCTTCTGTTAAATATATGGGTGTTTTAAATAATTTCTTTAAATCAGAATCTGCTATTTCTAAGACTATATATAACTCGTCAAATTTTAATAAATCTTCAGGTACTACCAAATCGCAGAGTCTTATAACATAATCACTATTCAATCTATTTAATATAGTTATTTCTCTTAATATTCTTTTACAATCTATTAGATCTTCAAACATTCTGTTTACCTTCTTAATAGCTACATTCTTATTTGTATTTTTATCATATGCTAAATATACGTAACCATAAGAACCACGTCCTATCAAATGTTTAATTTCATAATTATCAGGAACTCGCACATTTTTTATAATAGCCTCTTTTATATTTATTTTCTCTTCTTTACCTTTTCCATTTTTGTTCTCATAATTATCGCTTCTTTTTTTTTTTTTTTCAACGACGCTGCATTGCTTTGCAACATTATTCGTTTCGTTTTCTTCTGACTCATTCTTATTCTTAAATTCGCACATTACCTCTTCCTTTTCTTCTCTCTCTTCTCCATTACCAGAAATATTTTTCTTTTTCAGTGTTGACGTTTTAGTAGAAGTGCTTTTTTTCTTCAAGTTTTTTTCCTCCGAATCGACAGTATAACACTCCTTCTTTTTTTTCAGCATTTTAGGGATATACACTCATTTAGGGGAAAAACAGGAAAATAGCGGAAAATGAAAAAAAACGGGAGAAAAAATGAGCCAAATGATACGTGATAAGATATCTGAAATGACAGGCGGTAATATGGTCAAAATAACGGGCTACAAAATAAGAGACAAATAAACGAAGAGAAAAGTAACGAAGTGAAAGGACAAACTGGTAAGAGGTAAAATGATTGTGATTGTACCCTCGAAGCAGTAACTTTGGGAAGAAAAAAAAAATTGCTATGTTAATAAAAAGTTTAATTTTTTGTTAGTTTTCTCATTTCTTATATATTTGCATTTCTCTATATAGATTATTCTAAGGGTGTACACATAGCATTTTTTCATAAGAATAGCTTTTTCTAAAAGTAATAATTTGTTATTTATCAATATAAAAGGAAAATAAAAAAAATAAAAAAATTCATTAAAAAGTTCATTAGAATATACAATAAAAAATTATTTCACAAAAAATAATATAAATATAATGCACATTTTATTTTACTCGTAAGGCGAAATTCGTCAGTTCATTATATACATATGTATTTTTATAAGACAAATGTGGAAGTTAATAAAAACTAACATTTAGTACAATTACAAGAAATAGAGATATTAAATATGCATACAAACATATTAAAAGAGAAGAAGTTAATAGCATTCAAGTATTTCAAAACAGGTAAAAGCTTCTGAAAGTAGGAATGTAAAAATGAGTAATTTTATGTGAATTATGCTTTACACGGGGAAAAGATAAATAATTAATCCCCCATTATTTGAGCATTTTCCACAATTTTGTGCAATTTTGTTGTGAAAGGGGAATAATGTGTGCTCATAGAGCTATATAAACAGTACATTTGTATATGTACATATTTATATACATGTACAAATACGTATATTTATTCATATTGTATATGTATCTATATATAAGGGCGTACCATTTTATATTAAGTAAAGAATATACAGGATGCCCACTTGAAATTTTCTTTCCTTGCTTACCATAATTTAGAGAGGCGCTAATATATAGATATGCCGAGAAACAATGTCTTGTTTTCGAAAGAAAATTTATTTTTGTTCCCATTTAAGTAAAATTGCATGTTCCTTGTATACGTTAGTTCCATTATTCTTTATTTTGCTTTTTTTTCGTTCATTTTTTGTACATTTCTTTCTCAAATTTTGTTCATTTTATTTTCTCATTTTGTTCTGATTTTTTTCTCATCTTTTGTTGATTTTTTTCTCATCTTTTGTTGATTTTTTTCTCATCTTTTGTTGATTTTTTTCTCATCTTTTGTTGATTTTTTTCTCATCTTTTGTTGATTTTTTTCTCATCTTTTGTTGATTTTTTTCTCATCTTTTGTTGATTTTTTTTTTCATATTTTGATAATTTCTTTTTCATTTTTCGTTGATTTTTTTTTCATTCTTCTGTTTATCTTTTTTTTAAAAGGACAACTAAGCATTTGATGTTGTTCTGTAAATGAATCCTTGTAAATGCTAGAGCTTTGATGTGTGAGCATTGTGAAATGTAATAAGTAAGATAAACGATTTATACATTCACGCACCTTTTTCTCATTTATATATTTATAATATCCAACTATATAGGTTGTTATACTAATCAAAACATACTTTCCGTTTACACAATTCGGTAAGAAATTGTTATCTAAGTGTAGATAGAAGTGTTTTCATTATACAAAGTATATTTAAAAAATATTTATATCAAGCACGGTTATAATTAAAACTTGGAAAATAAATAAACATTTTGTTTATACGTGTGTAATATTATTGCTTGTTCATACTTTACAGTGCACATCTCACATTTTACATGTCAAATTTTTTATTATCTACGATTCACTTATAGTTATAGCATTGGAGTTACGTTTCGCTGCCCCATTAATTGTGTCAACAACTAGGTCGTGCGTTGTAATATCCGAGCTTGTAGGTATATAAATACATGCTGGTACATACATATATATATAGGCACATATGTAACGTTTTTTCGTGGTATATTTCTGTTTGTCCATATAAAAACATCCTTCGCATTGACTAGAATGAAAAAAGTTATATTAGACAAGGGGAATAAGTATCCTCCTGATTTTGTAAAATTGATATATAAAAGGACGAAATAAACCAAGACCAAAAAAAAAAAAAAAAAAAAAAGACTTTAATAAAACAGTAGCAATAGAAGTAATCCTTTTTCTCATTACTGTAACATAGTATCAACGAACAATAGGTGAAAAAAATTACCCTAGCTTTTTTACATAAACGAATTATCTGATTGGTATCAGCTTGACGTTGTTGCTGTGCCCTTGTGTAAACAATATAAGGGATTTTCTAATGCTTTGCATTTGAAGAAGGAAAATTGCTTTATTTACACAAAAGAGAGCGCATATTTATTTCGTTTTTAAATACTAATATAGAAACGAATGCACATTTTCGAAAAAAATAATGTTTTCCTTTAAAAAATTGTTAACGTGTTATACTAAAGTAAGTATATGGTTTTGCTATTATTTACCGGTTAGTTACTTTGGAACAATATATTTACCTTCGATAACGCTTTTTTTTATTTTTGGGATAAAAAAAAAAAACAATGCCGCGCGTAATGAAGATTAAGTTTATCCATTAACTTTGTAACGTTTTAACTTTTTTTTTTTTTTTATCCTACTATCCCTCTCTCTATCTCTATCTCTAAATTTATAACATTTGAGATGAATTTATAATCTTTGAAAAAAGGAAAAAAAAAAAAAAAATTCTTATGTTACCCCTACATTTCATTCTTTAAAAGACAGCATCAAGTTTCAAGTTATATCCGTCCTCTAGTGTATACAGTATGTATTATTTTTTCTTCTTTTAGATTTACAAAAATGATAACAGAATATATATTTTTCAAAAATAAAAAGTAAGAAAGTTTTTTTTTTTTTTTTATTTATTTATTTTTTTTAAATACTTTATATTACCACAAGAAGAGAAATGCTTGCTGTTTTCAAATTTCGTAAGAGACGATAGAGATGCGTGTTAATGGAAAAGAAAAAATGTGCTTAATGAGTAGATAATTCTGCGCAAAATACTGTCAATATGTAGTAGTAAAATTAAAGCAGCCCAAGGCACATATATTAACTCACTGTCATTGCACATGTGCATTTTCGTATACCTGATGACGTGTTAACATAATTCGCATATACACATCCTCTCAAGTTCTCATAAACTCGTGTACGCATATATACATACATACATATATACACACATACATATGCACGTACACACATGCATACATACCCGCATATACGCATGTAAAAATATAATTGCGAATTTTCCAGTTCATACTAACCCCAGCACCCTTAGCAGCAAATACAAAAAAAACCAAGTACCTCAAAAAACTTTCCATAAGAAATATACGATAATAGAATGGAAACAAGCATCAAAAGCAACATAAAAAATACTGAGGTTAATGAAAATGAAAAAAGTAGCAAGGAAGAGAATAAGGTAAATATGGAAGGCTTTCGTTTTTTCGCAAATACATGTGAAGAAAAATTAAAAGTCTTTTTAGAGAATTTTTTTTGTAATAAAAGCCGCGAAGAGTTACACTATGTAGAAGAAAAACAGGACAAGCTAAACCATGGAACTGCTTATGATAATAGTAGTAGTAGCAAAAATAATAGTAACAGTTTTCTTGACAGTAACGATATTTGTGCAGATAATGACTCTTCAAAAGAAAATGAAGACAACAATTTTGAAAAAAATAAACTTAGTAAAAGCAACTACGATAAAATAGCTATCAATTTGGCGGATGAGGTCGAACAATTTATGAAGTCCTTCGTCAATGAAAGGTACAAAATTGTTGTGCAGGCGATTATTGGGGAAAACAAAAAACAGGGGGTAAAATAAAAATATAAAAAAAAATAAATGCATAAATAAATGCATAAATAAATGCATAAATAAATGCATAAATAAATGCATAAATAAATGCATAAATAAATACATAAATAAATACATAAATAAATACCTAGAAGGTGAAACCTTTCTTTTTTAATAATACACGTGTGCAAAAAAAAGGAGGTACAGTGAAATAAAAGCCTCTTTTCTATATCCATCACGAAGTTCTAATTGTAAATATCAAAAAATTTTCTTTTTTTTTTATATAAAATATACACTGCATAGGTACACATTGCTTCCAAATCGCTCTGGAATGTTGAAACGGACAATTACATTTCCGCAAAATATATCAACGATTTCATTTTTGTTACAATTATGGTCTTTCTTCTTTATAACGAGTAAACTGAACGAGGAATAAACATAAGAAAACGTACGAAATGAATGAACAGAAAAGATAAGGTACGAAAAGATAAAAAAAGAATAACACTTTTTTTGGTGAAATTATGGAACCTTTACTTTGTGTGTACCTTGCAAGTTCAGTTCAGTCATTTTTATTTTTTCTTCATTTTCATCCGCTTTTTCTTTTTTTTTTTTCCTGTTTTTTTTTTTTTTTTTTTTTTTTTTCTGTTTTTTCTTTTTTTTTCTTTTTTTTTCTTTTTTCTTATTTTTCCTTGATCCTCAACTTTGTGTTAATTTTCAAAACCACTCGTAGGAACAACTTTTCCTTAATTAACAACATAAAATCAAAGATAAAAAAAAAAAAAAATTAAGGATGAAATTAAAAATAATAAAATAAAAAAAAAAATCTTTAAAAAGGTCAAAGTAAAAAAGAACATTTAAATCCTTTTTTTTTTTTTTTTTAAATATAAATGGGTGTAAAAAGTTAGCTTTAAAAAAAAAAAAAAAAAATCTTAATTCTCTTGAGCCATGCTTTTTTTTTTTTTTTTTTTTTTTTTTAAGCAATATTGTTTACATATGTTTATGTATATATATATTTATATATGAGCATATTTATGTCATATACATTCATATAAGAAAGTACTTATTGTGGCACATTATGGAACAAAATGAAAATATGTTTCCCATATTAATTGTAATGTAAATATATTTTTTTCATTTTCCAAAATATTAAAAGTCTCTATATTACAAGACTCCTATAAATTGTTTACAACTCCAAATGCAAAAGATATTAACTCGTCATTAGTAATATAGAGCAAGGGCAACAGAAAAAGAAAAACAAAAAACATACCATGTGCGCTAAATTTATTTATTTTATTTTATTTTTTTTTTTTTCAGTTCTTTTTACATAATAACTCGAAAAAAAGAAATCATTCTAACCAAATTTTGCCTTTTTATGTATGTTTGCCTGCCTATATATATATATATTATATATATGTGAGCATATACTTAAAATCAGTTTTTGTGGGCAAAAAAAAACTTGACACACACGTATTTTTGCAATTCGAATATATGAGCTTTAAGTGTAATTGTTTTATATTTATAATACTCATGATTACTGTCATATTTACACATACACATAAGAGAGTACCTTCATAAGTTCCCTTTTGTAATTTTTTTTTTTTTTTTTTTTTTTTTTTTTTTTTTTGTAATTTTGTTGTGATTAATTTTACATTCATGATAATATGCTTCTTTTTTACTTTTGAAAGACATACTTATAATTTCATACAATTTTTTACAAATTAATTTGAATGAAAAATTTTAATTTATTCGATTTTTTTTTAAAGAGAATTGGTATAATCTCAATAAAGTTTATTCATCTTTCAACTTTGTTTTTAGCCTTTAATTCAAATATATTTTTGCTATTCATACCTACACATATGATCGCTTACGCATGCACAAATACATATATATATGTATATATGTGCAGAATATTTGCCATTTTAATGGGCACATATTATCGTAAATCGCAAGTAAAAAATTATACAAATATGTACATATATACATACACATATATATGTACACACACACAAGCATAGGCATATACGCATATGCATGTACTACTTACACGTTCTTTTAGCAGTGATATTTTAAAATATTCGTGTCTGAAGAATGTTCATATCGATGTTAACGTGAATGCTAACACCTCTTTCTTCTCGCACCTTACTTTTTTTTTTTTTTTTTACGTTTTCCGTTTTTTTCATTACTCTTTTTTTTTTTGTTTTACTTTTTCTTTTTCTTTTTTTTTGTGTTTTAAATGTTGCATTTTTTAAATGAACTAGCAGGCTTGTTAATTTATTACTAGTTTGTGCATGTACATTTTAAATATATCTGTAAATCCGTTTTCCCTTTATATTTTATGTAATAATTTCTTTCATTTAATATTCGGGTGAAAATGAGTAACATTCATACCTTAGCAGATTATAGAGACGAGTACTCCGAAAACCTACCACTAAATAGAAGTATGAAAATGAAAAAGTAGAAAACATGCACATTCGAGGACGCACACGTCCACATATATATATATATATATAGCTTCCATTTTTGCGCTAGTTCATGCTAGTGACCATTCATCATAAAAATTAACCCATCTTCATAACGCTTTTTATAAATATGTTCATATGTACGTGCACAAATGTACACGCAGATATTTTTTCCTACCTAACTTTTAAAGCACCAGGGTACTATGAATCCCAGAGTAGTTTCGTACAAAGATCAAAACCGATTGATGTGGTTAATTTAATTTTTCCACACTTTACCTGGAAAAGTTTTATCATGGTTGTGTCAATTACTCAAATCATCGTTTTTATTATATCAATTAGTATTAAACCTTCGGATTTTTTAACACCTTCTGGTATGTTCTGCATATATTTATCTGTCCATCTGTAAATATATATATGAACAGCATAAAATTAGAAAGAGAAAAGGGAAAAGTGAAATGTAAATAATAAATAAAATTAAGTAGTGAACCTTATAGCAGTCTAATTTTACCTAGTAAAAATGTAGAGCAAATGTTGCTTTTCTGAAAAAGGAAGCAAATATTACAATAGAAAAAGAAAAATGAAAAAAAAAAAAAAAAAAAAAAAAAAAAAAGCACAAAAAATGGAAAAAATCTTCGCATTATAAATCACAATACGTTCACCTTTTAAATCATACCCAATTCCCCTATTCCCTTTTTACAGACGATTTATTAATAACACTAGGAGCAAATGTTGCTTCAAGAATAAAGAGAGGAGAAATTCACAGATTGATATTACCAATATTTTTACATGCAAATATATTTCACACATTTTTTAATGTCTTTTTCCAATTAAGGATGGGTTTTACACTTGAGAAAAATTACGGTATCTTAAAAGTTGCAATACTATATTTTGTAACAGGTATATATGGAAACATTTTATCATCAGCTGTTACCTACTGTCCAATAAAAGTTGGTGCTAGTACTTCAGGCATGGGATTACTTGGTATAGTTACCTCCGAGTTGGTATTATTATGGCATATCATTAGACATAGAGAAAGGGTAGTATTTAATATAATATTTTTTTCGTTAATTTCTTTTTTTTATTATTTTACATTTAACGGATCGAACATTGACCACATTGGCCATTTGGGAGGCTTACTCTCGGGTAATTCTCACCACAAAGAAAAAAAAAAAAAAAAAAAAAAAAAAAGAAAAAAAAAAAATTATGAATGAAAGAAATTAGGAAAGAAAGAAATTATGAAATTAAGAAATAAAGATATAAAGAAACGTAGAAATAATAAAATAATGAAATAACGCAAGTCCTGCACAAATACAGTTATGCTACTGTAGCCTGCGCATGTTCACCTAATTTCACGCAATTTTAACATTCTCTGCATTATTCATTAATTCGCCATGTTTTGCATTATTTTGTATAATACTCTATATAATATTATATTGGGCATTATTTGAATTTCCTTTACCTTTTTTTTTTTTTTTTACTTTACCAGGTTTATCAATCGGTATACTATACAATGACCAAATGGAAAATAAGCCCTCCTGGTACAACCATATGAAAAATGCATCATATGCTACATTGGTACTGCTAGCACTTGTTCCACCAGTTATTTTACTTACCGTTCCGCGCACCTGTTAATTCGTAATTATATGTGTACATACATTACATGTATATATATATATATATATATATATATATATATTACTTATACAACCTATTTGTGCATGTTAAGAGTATATACATGCATACAGGGAGTATGTCCATTATAAGCAGCATTATAACATGTGTATGTATTACTTTCTTCAAAAGATTATAAAAAAAAATTACATACGGATAAATAAATATATGCACAAAAAAATACAAAAAAAAAAAAAAAAGTACAAAAATACGAAAGTACTATCTTTAATTTGTTTTCTTCGTTTTTACCTTTTTTTTTAATTTCTGATCATAAAAAAAAAATAATAAATTTTTAAGCTTAAATATTTATTTATTTCCAGTAATTTTTTTTTTTATTTTTCTTCCTTTTTTTTTGTAATACTTTTTTTGTTAAATTTAAAATATACAGAATAAACTTGCAATTTTAAAATGAATATTTTCATGACTATATATAAATATATATACAACATTTGCATATATATCTAGATATAATATTAATTAAAAACTATCATTTGAAAATTAATAAAAACGCACAAGCACTTTTAAAGTGTGTAGTCTGCCTATGCACAAACAAAGGAATAAAATTTGTTGCACGCATTTCCATCAAAACAAATCATAAAAACAAAAAAAAAAAAATTGAAAAAGAAAGAAAAAGAAAAAGAATGTAAACATGAATGAGAGTGCAAATGAACAAAAAGGTTGAACTCTTACACTTATCCGCAAAAATGTAGCTAATTTATTGCTTTCAACCTTTTCCCGTTCCTTTTTATTTTCATTATAATCCATATTACGCAGAACAAATAGCCATTTCCTTTTCCTTTTGCTTATCCTCTTCTCTTTTTTTTTTTTTAAACTTTTCAAAAATTAACGTATTACTGAATAACTTTCTTTTTTGTTTTTCTATTTTTCATCATGTTTTTAAGAAACAAACAAATTTTTATAATTTACTTAAAAAAATATATAAGGTAAAAAAAATCAAATAACAAAAAAAAAGGAAAAAAAAAAAAAAGGTAAGAAAGTAACAAATAATGATATGTACATACAGTAATCACATAATTTTAGGCTAAACCGTTCTTAATAAGATCTTCAGCTTTCAGCCTTAACTTCCTTATGCTCTTTTTTTTTAGTACACCAATTTCGTTAAAGGCAATATACATTAATTTATCACATTCCACCTACGAATATTTGCAAAATGGAAATACAAATTAGCTTATATATAGTATATATATTCTATATACACTTCTTATATAAGCAATATTCATCCAATTCTTTTTCCTCATTTTTTTTTTTTTTTTCATACCATATTTTTGGTGGTTTCCTTAAATAACAATAAGATGGATTCTAATGAATTTAGCTCAACTAATTTTTCTTGATTCATTTTAAACAATGCTAAAGTAATTCTGAATATTATTTTATCGCCTTCATAGAATAGGCAGTCCCAAATACGTAACGTTGTCGTTATCTGCAATGGGACACACATAAATAGAAGGAAAAAAAAGAAATTAGTAAAATGAAAAAAATGGGTACATGGTAACAACAAATATATACTATTCACGAACAGTGAAACATTATACACACATCCAGTAAAAACATTTCAAAATGCGTATGCCATTTTTCATATAAATTACATTTTCATATTAAGCAACATTTAAATATGCATGCGTATAAATATACATAACTATATATAACCATCTGTATACATTTTATAACATATTCCAAACGAATTCAACGGTCTTTTTTCTTTTTTTTTTTTATTTTATCGTTTTATTGATTTATACTTCTATTGTTTATCGTTTTATTATTATTATATATATTTTTTTTTTTAAATATTCACCGGAAAAGCCGTACAAAATAAACACAAAAGCCATTCTGAACATATCCAGGATAGATCAACATCCAATTCTCTATTGTAACACGAGGGAAAATATATATATATGTATACGCCCTTCGGGTCTTACTATTTCAAATTATTCATTGATGAAGATCTTGCATACATTTACATTATATATACATTATATACATAAATATCATATATATTTATGGTACATATATATATGTTATACAAATTTATATATATATATGTGTGTACGTATACACACACGGTGCAGTGTACATACTTTAAGCGCAAGTGTACTTCCGGCAATTTTGTTCTAACCAACTCTTCTATAACAATAATATCCCTGCGTAATCCTCTCATTTCGTTGTTGTAATAATCTAAATGGGGAAATATGCATAGCAATATTATTCGTGCACAAATATTTCTCTTTAAATATGAATAAAAATTATTTTAAAACAAAAAAACAAACGTTCATATCATGCATTCATATAAGCACATACATAAGCACATGTATATCCCACAGGCTAACCACTTATGTTAATTTTCTCATGAGAGTAATCCGAATCAATTAACTGAACAATAGACCAAAAGGACAATTCCTCCTTTAAAAATATTAGTGCAATGGCAGCGATAAAATTCATGCTCTACCAATAAAAATAAAATAAAAACAATCGTAAAAATAATTGCAATAGAATAGTCATAAAAATAATCACAACAAAGGGAACGACCATAAAAATAATAGCAATAAAAGTAACAATATCAAAAATAACGATTCAAAAAAGGAATTCAACTGATTATAAGCACTTATGTTGGTAACGAAAATCTCATAGATTGTACAGGAAAAAATTGAAAATATGTAATATGTACTGACATAATAAAATATTCCTTCATACGTATATATATATATATATATCTTATACTCTTTAACCTTTCATTTTGAACAATATAAAAAAAAATATATATATAGTTTACCTGACAATAATTTATTTTGGGCTTATAAACCGCAAAGGCATGTAGAACATTCCTTAACTGAATTAACCCTGGGGAGTTCATTCGATACTTCAAAAAAAAAAAAAAAAAAGTTTGGTGTATAAAAGGTTATATTTTAAATATACACATATATATATATATGTCATTTTAAAAAAATACAGAGAGAAAAAAAAAAAAATCAAACTACACACACGTTTTTATTATGCGGAAAGGTTCGTATAATATCCAGCTCAATTTGGCTTAGCACCTTTGGCTCTAATTCACTGTTTAAACATCTAAAATTAGGGAGTAAATAAAATGGGATGTAATATAACGGGAATAACATATATTAAATGATTGAAGCAAATTGTATTTTTTTTCGGAGCCAAAAAGCTTTTTAAACAAAAATATAAACATATATTTTTTTTATTTTTTCCCTTACTTTTCGTATATGGTGGGATATTTCAGGTACAACACCATACTATCTAACAGGTATGGCCATATATCGGGCCTGAACAAGGAATTTTATATATATATATATATATGGAACACACATACGTAAAAATGGGTGAATGTAAATATGCATACTAGCTCATTCATTTATATTTAGAAACATCTCTTATGTTGTAATTACTTATTTTTCTTAATATCTGTACGTAACATTTAAGATGATTTCATAACATTTTTTGAGATAATATATATAACAACCTTAATTTATCGGGTATTCCTTTTCTAATTAATGTTTTTAGATAGTAACTTTTTTTTATATCTCTTTTAAAAGTAAAGTATAACTTCCACCTGACCAAAAAGAAATTACAGTAATTTACACGTTTGCACATGAGCATATAACTATATGTGTAGCTGCAAATATGCATAAGCACGTGTATATATATATATATATATATATATATATATATATATATATATATATATGCAGATATATAGACCCTATTTTTCCAGTATAACATGGGTTTAAAATTAACTCATAATATCACCTTTTTTCTATTTTTTTCCTATGCTTTTCTAAGGCTCGCTTATCAGTTGTAGACTCAGCAGTAAATTCTTTATTTTTTTCAAACCCGTAATGATCATATTCGTTATCTGTAAAAGGATTGTAAAGAATGACCTATTTATACTATTGCATAGCAATAAGTACTTTTGTGTTGTTTGAAATTGGCACACACATATATGTATACGTATGTTCACATATATATATATGTGCAGATACTCAGGTATTTTGATAAATCCTCCTCACTATTCATACAATGTTATGCTACTGCTACTATTAGTATTGTTACTTCTACTCATACTACTGTAATTACTTCTTTTTTTCTCTTTTCTTTTTGTAATTCTTAACATACCGCTGTTCGCCGTTAAATAATTGTTTGACTCATTGTTAACATTTGACAAGGCATTATCAGAATCAAAATCAAGATTTTTGTTCAATTTTATCTTGTTTTTTTCTTTGAAGAAATTTATTCTCATTTTTTAAAATGACACTCCCTTAAAAATCATTTTCGACATATTACTTGTACGTATGCGCTTCATGTAAAATAATTCCCTCGTTTGTAAGTTTGACATACGTATATATATACATATATATGTATACATATGTATGTATACATATATGCATTTATATGTACATATTATTTTTAATGTATATATTTTTCCTGCTTGCAATTTTTATGTTATACATTATAAGAAAACTGCTCATAATTTATGTTAATCGTATGTTATATGATTCTTACGTCAAATGCTAAATTATACTACTCTTATATATATATATTTGTTATTCTACTAAAAAACTTTTATACATACAAAAAAATCGTTGTTGATATTACTATTAATGCATTTTTAAATAAAAGTACAACACGCGCTAATTTTACTCCTAAATTTTCCGATTTTTTTTTCATTATATGAAAGTATATTATATGTATATATATTCCTATGTATATGTATTTTCATTTGTATATATATATATGTTAATATTAAACAGGTATATATGTTTATTTACACATATATATACACATACTGTATATTAATTTTTCATATAAACGTTCTGCGCTTATAATGGAAAGCAGCTCGTTATTATATTAGAAGAAGGAATAAAAAATGTAAAACGTAAAATGTCAAATGTAAACTGTAAAATTTAAATTGTAAAATGTAAATTGCAAACCGTAAATTGTATATTATAAATTGTAATATATAAATTGTATAGTACAAATTGTAATACATAAATTGTAAAATATAAAATATAAACTGTAAACTGTAAAATGTAAACTGTAAAATATAAACTGTAAAATGTAAAATGTAAAATGTAAAATGTAAAATATAAAATATAAAATATAAATTATAATATAAAAAACATAAACTGTAAACTGTAAAATGTAAACTGTAAAATATAAACTGTAAAATATAAAATGTAAATTGTAATATAAAAAACATAAATTGTAAAATGTAAAATATAAATTGTAAAATGTAAAATATAAATTGTAAAACGTAAATTATAATTTTTCACCCTAAAGCAAATAATTTACGGCAATTTTTACATAGGGAATTTTTTTCTTAACCTAATGTTCAAAGTTCGTCATTTATACGCATATATAAACATACGTGTACACATATTTATTATATATATACATTACTATATACATACAAAATAATAGTAAATACCAAATTTAAAATCGTTGTGTTATTTTTCCTGCATAAATGGTATAATAAAAAGTTAATGAATAAATCGTGTGCACATGAATTTAAAAAAAAAAAGATATAATGGTTTTTTATGTAAATGTGGTGTATATTTATGCGTTTATACCCATTCATGAAAAAGAAAGATTTAATAAAGGGCAAAGACCATTAAATTAATAAAAAATGAGATAAAATTTTTTGAAGTGCTATTTTTTTATTATGTGTAAAGTTATACGAATAAAAAAAATAAAATATAAAGCGAAATAAACAATATAAAGCATAATAAAGCGTAATGAAGCAGTGAAGCATAGTGAAGCGTAATGAAGCAGTGAAGCATAGTGAAGCGTAATGAAGCAAATTAAAGCATACTAAAGCAAAATGAAATAATATCCCAAAAAAAAAAAAAAAAAATAATAAAAATACGTTAAAATGGAAAGTTTAAAGAATAAAACAATAAAATAGAAAAAAAAAAAAAAAAAAAGACATGCAGAGTAATAGATGAACGGACTAGTTTTTATTTAACGCTTTAGAAGAAATGTTAACTTCATTTTGAAAAAAAAAAAAAATTATGCATTCCACTTAGCCTAAAAGATAAGATACGTATCTATCCATAAATGAAAGGTATTCAAAGGCTTTCGGAATTATAACGTTCTAACGTTAAAATGTCGCAACGGCTCACTGTTACAATGGAGCAACGCCGCAAATCCCCATTTTCTAATATTCCATTTGGGATACGGGTGTGTAGTTATAGAAGTAGTTGGAAATGTGGACATTTTTATTTTTTTTATGATACCAGTTAATATATGGCAAATTCCATCCCTCAAATTGGTCATCAAAATTTCTTCTATCACGCAACGAATAATACCTACACATTCTTATATATTCAAATCTAGTTCTTCTAGCTTTCATTCTTGAAAATTGGTAATAATGTATTTTAGCAATTTTATAATTCATTGACTGTATGATGTCCATCTGTAATAATTTTTCAATAGTTAAGTCAATCGTTTTAACATAATAATGATGATAGGAAAAACATAACCAAACAAGTCTTTTATCCTTTTCTAATATATCAAATACAATTCCACCTTTATACACATTTCTAATATGTGGAATACGCAGTTTTGTTAGATGCCATGATAGCTTTTCGTTAAATAGTCTATCATTGATTTTTTTTTCATGTATGTCCATCATGTATATTTTTTTTAACATTTTTTTTACATATTTTGGTAGGTTATCATAAAAATTTCTTTTCTTATACCTCAGGTAACTTCTTATAATGCAAACCATTTCAAGGGTTTTCTTCTTTTCCTTTATTAATAAAATATTTTCATCATCTTTTATGTCATCGCAAAGTTTTAGAAGTAGCTTATGAATGAGAAACCAATTAATGTAATCTTCTCCCAAAGCCAAATAGGAATATAGCAGCTTTATGCAGTCAGTAGCTGATAATTCTATTTTGAATTTTATTCCATCCATTTTTAATTTTGTATAATCTGCACATATTGCACTGTTTGTTCTCTTCACATCTGCTCCCGGCTCGTCCGTTTTTTCGAAGTTTTCCGTTGTATATATATTGTCACTACAAGTTTGTCTTTTTCCCTCCTTCACCAATTTATCTATGTGACCCTGGTTTGCTAATGTTTTTGGATTATCCATCATTTCATTCAGAGACCCTTGACAAGTCTCATTTGTTACATAAAAAAGAAATGAGTGCAAATTCTCAATTAGCGAATTGTCCATACGGGATAATAAAGTTAAATAAAAAAATGAGTTGACTAGTAAAACATTTGTTTTTAAATTAGTACCCATTTTAATTGAATTTATAACAGTATCAACTATTGAATGATTTTTATAATTTTGATTATACAGAGTTTTTAAAATTAGTAAAATTTCCTCCTCATTCATGATTATATTTTCAGACCTTGAAGTTACATAACAACTGTTCAACATATCAAAAAGAATGGAAAACAATTCATCGTTCATAGCTTTTATACAATTATACACTTCACAGATGGTAAAAATTAAAGTCTTGTTTTTATATTCCTTTGTTAAATTTTTTAATAGGCTTATTAACTTTTCACTTAAGGCAGATATAATATTAAAGTCACGTATATTTTTATAAGATAGAGCCATTATATAAATGAGTATATTTTTTATTTCTTCCTCTGAATTAAATGGAGAATTATTAGGGCTTTCCAAATTTGTCCCTTCTGCCACACTTGCCATATTATCTAATTTCTCATCATATGTCAATTTCAAATAATTATGTAAGTAATAATCTATACGGTTTGTCTTTAAATATTTATTAATAACATTATACAAACTTTTTTCACACTTAAAAAAATTACTCCATCTCATACTCATTTCGTAAATATTTTTTTCTTCACAACTCCTTTTCACATTTAAGTTGATCGAATTGGAATCTATATCATACTCCTTCTTGATATGATTTATTATGTTTTCATTCACCTTGCAACTAAGTATTTCTACTTTACTAGTGGGTACACCAGTACTATAATAATTTTTAAACAAACAACAACATTGTATCTTTGGATGGACAAAATATTGACCATGCAACAGAAGTCTACAAGTCCATTTTATAGATCTTTTAAATATCACATTTGTAAATAAAACTATCATTATAAGTATAATATTCAAAGGTTGCTTTTCTTGTTCGTTAACATGCGCTATCGAGTGGGCTACGCATAAGTTGTACACGGATGTATGCGCATGTATATACATGAACATATGTAAATACACAGAAATGCGTATATATACATATGTGCATATGTGCTTATATGTATGTTTATGTATACATATGCGTACATACCTATTTAGCAATTCACAACAATTTTTATTATACATTCTTCTCTCATGTAAAACGCATATTTTTATGCAAATCGTTTTTTTTTTTTTTTTTTTTTTTTTTTTTTATGTGAAAGTAATTTCACTTTTGGGCATCTAATCTTGATCGATTTACTTTTTTGACTTTTCTTTTTATTTTTTTTCAGTTCTTTTTTTTCGACCCTTGTTTTTACCACATTTTTTTTTAGCATTTTACGCCTCTTTTTTTAACCCTTACTTTCAACCTTATTTTTTTATGTCCTTTTTTGTCCCCTCTTTTTTACCACATTTTTCATCCCTTTATTTCTTCATATCAATTAACCGTTTCATTTATGCATGTATACGAGTGAGCATAATGAATAGTATATGTGATAATTGTACATTTTCATTTTAGTGAAATTAAGATTTTACACTGGCAGGAGAAACATGCCTACGCGTATGCACGAATGCACTTGCCTATTTATGTGCGTTCTTAGCTTATTTGTAGGTACCCACGTACATACATACGTACATACGCAAACACACCCATATCCGCATAATCATATATATACCCATCCGTATTCCCTATCCGTATACCCTATCCGTATAACAATCCTTTTACGTACACATGTAGATAAAGGTACGTACATAAGCGTATGCACATTAGGGAAAAAAGTTCTTCACATTTCACTTTAAGTGCCATGAATGAACAAAATGCTTTGCCAACAAAAAAACAAAAAAAATATAATTGATTTGAAAAAAAAGTTGAACAACACCTTAGTTGTTATTGGCCTAATAATAGAAATGATACTTTCAGATGACAACATTTTAGAGATTGTGAGCATTAACGATATTTATAAAACGATATTTTATGTATTTAGAAGTAGATATAATTGTATATTAAATGAACTAGAATTGTGCGAAGAGAAGAACGAGGGCCTATTACAAAAGGGACACCTACTACAAAGCGAGGAAGATAAAGAAGTCGAAATGGTAAGGGGCTCTGAACTAGTAAGGGACGTCAATACGGTAAAAAATGTCCAAGTAATTAAAGATGCCCATGGGGTAAAAAATGCCCAAGTAATTAGAAACGTCCAAATGGTAAAGGAAATTCGGTTAAAATTTTCTCAAATATTTTATAGTCCCCCCAAAAGGGGATCAGAATTAATGCCTATATCTAACTTAAGATGCATTAAACATGCAATAGCAGGGTGTTTATATATGCATGGGAAAATAACAAGTTCCAAAATATCGTTAAGGAATGTCTTAAATAACATTGATTATAATATATATTTATTAAATAAGTGCGCATATACTACCAAATGTGTAATATCAAAAGAGGAGATTCAAAAATTTACTGTTCATATAAATCATTATGAACCTATTATTAAAGAAAATATTTATCATGAAAAAGAAGAAAGTCTAAAAATGGAAAAACTTAGTTTATATATATTATCTTTTAAATTATCAAATAATATTTTCAAATATTCTCTACTGTATGAATTAATGTTTATTACAAGGTCCCCATTTATAATAAATAAATTTCTTTTTTCAGTTTTTAATGATGTTATATGTATTCCAAATATAAAAGATAAATATAACGATATTGACATTGTTATCTCTTGCATCCTATTTGTCAATCATTTTTTTTATCACATTAATAAACATTGTAAAATAGTCAGATCTCCGTATTTTATGCTAGTCAAAAAGATGTACCTTTCTCAAGTCGAAAAAATTGTTAACATATTTATTCTGCTAAATCCAGTTAATAATCATTTATCTCAAATGAAAAATATTATTTCTCTTACCAAGAAAATTTGTAATTTGTACTCCTTTATCTATTAAGGAATGTCTAATATGTTACAGGGAAAAAAAGGCTTATAATGACGTGAGCTCTCAGACGAGTCTTTTCATCGCCTCTTGTTCGTCCTTTTTAGTAGCTTCCCTTTTTTTTTCGTCACTTTTCGTCTTTTTTTTTTTTTTTTTTTATTGCTTGTTCGTATTTTTCTCTTATTCTTCTTCATATCCATTTTATTATCATTTTTGCCATTACTATTACAATTACTGTAACTATTTCTTTCTTTTTTTTTTTTTTTAGTTAATTTTGCAAATTTTGCGGACACACGCGTTGAGCAGCGTGTTATTTGCTTGATTATGTATTAATACACTAATTTGCTAATTTAATGATTTATTTGTTTACTGATTTATTTGTTCATTGATTTATTTATTTCTTCACCTAATTATTTATCTGTATAACTACCTAGCTATTTATCATTATTATTATTTATTTTTTATTTTTTTTTTTTTTTTTTTTGTTACACCTGCCCATTTTGTAGCATTATAACCACATTAGACATGATATCTGCACATACTTGAAGTTCTCAAAAATTGACGCTTCATTTTAATTAATTTAGTTCTTTTAGCTCAGTTTTAGTTTATTTTAGTTCATTTTGGTTTATCTCATCTTAACATATCTTGTTTTGTTTTATTTTATTTATTTATTATTATTTTTTTTTTTGGTTTTATCTTATCATCCTGAAGTATTATAACTCTACAAATAATTCTGAGGCAAAAAATATTTTCTAAAAGTAACTGCCTTTGTATTCTCCTTTTGTTAATGGTATATCCCTAAAAAGGGGAAACATTATTATGAATATTCCGTTTTACCATTCTAGAATAGGCTACTTATTTAACCAAATTATCCATATCTCACATATGTATTTTCATTTATTATTACTTCCCATCATTTAGACATAATTATAAACATAATTTGTTAAACTATACAATTTTTTATTAAAAAACAAAATTTTTAATTAGTTAATTGTTCGCATAAAAAAGATATATAAATGGCTTAAAAAATAGCATAAAGGTGAAGTAAAAAAAAAAAAAAAAAAAAAAAAAAAACAAATAGGCATGACAAATACACATTTTTATGTTACCCTATTTTTCCTTACACCCCTAGATATCAGTTTTGTTCCTTTTGGTTAAACGTTAATTATACTCTATACTATTTTGTACTGTATTATGCAATATATTTTTTTTTTTTTTTTTTATTCCTATATTACTCAGTCTTTTTGTTCAAACTCTGTAAATTTAATTTTCAATTTTTTATGTGAACAGCTAAGTTATAGTGGTGTAAATACATACACATGTAAGTGTGTAGGCGAGAAATTACTCTCTGTATACAATTTTTTCACTTTCCTAAGTTTGAATATGTTAAACTATAGTAACGATGGAAATATTAATGAATATAAAAAGGAAAAATTAAATTACTTAAAGAAACAGAAAGGGAAGGGGGAAAATAAGGAGAAGGAGGAAGAATATGAAAAAAGCGATGATTCGGATAAACAGATAATGGTTGTAAACAGAAAGATAAAATCCCAAATATTCTTCGAGCCGCATAATAAGAAAAACATAAAGGATATGAATAATAAGATGATAATTAAAAAAAAAAAGACGATTATTTGTCATGAACCAATTGGCGATTTTAAGCATAATAAAAGTAAGCAAATAGGGAATATGTTGACAAAAAATACTTCAAATCCCTCTAATTTTAAAAATGCAGAAAAAGTATTACAAAAAAGTCGTACCTCCTTAATAGTTAAACAAAATAAAATCATGAACAAGTCAGGAATAAATGACAATATAAAAATGGAGGAGAATATCAGAAATAAAAACAACTTACAAAATAATGTTGAAGCGCATGATAAACAAGAAAACGATACCATAGGAAAAAAAACAGATGAGAGCGATAAATGCGTGGACTTACACTTTTCCAGTGAAATTATGAACAGTAAATGTGCTAATTATTGCATCCTGGAGACAAACGCAATAGCTGATGCACATTCCGATAGAATAAAATATAATGACCCAAATGATATGACGGAAGGTAAAATAATCGGTGATAAGGATGACAATAGTCATTATAATAAAGAAATAAATAAAATACAGAGCCACAATAGAGCCAATCAAAACGATAACTCAAATGACTTTTGTTCATACGAAATAGCTAGCCAGTATGTATTACAAGAATGCAAAAAAACACGTAGAGAAGTATGTGAAGAAGTATACGACAAAGAACATGAAGAATGGTATGCATACACTAATGACAAAAAACAACATAACCATTATCATTACGACTACATTGATGAAAAGGTAGAGGAAAAAAGATTTCATATGAACAATAATTATATTTATAAGAAAAATAAAAATAATTATGTTGATAGGGAAAAAGAGTATACTTTTATAGACAAGACAAACGAAAACACCGATTCGGTCATAAAATATGAAGAATTCGAATTAGACGAAATAAATAAGGAGTTAGAACAAATTGTTGAAGAAGAAAATCGTATACAAGAAAAATTAATTTATTTAACCAATAAAGAACTGGACATAGTTATTAAAAGAAGGCAACGAGCGCATAATATATATCTTAATAAAATGGAGAATAGTTGCAAAAAGGATTGCTCCGACGAATATACGTGTTGATATTGCACAATTATAATAACGAAGAAAGTAAATTTAGGAGAAAAAAACAAAAAATTAAAGCTATCCAAATAACTGGTAACCATATGAAAAAAAAAAAAAAAAATTTCTCTTTTTAATATTGTTAAATAATTATAGTTAATTTCCTGGTTATATGTTTTTATTTTTCTGTCTTATATAAAATGTTCAACAGAATTGTAAGGTAGCTATATTATATTGAGGAAGTTTGTAAAAAATCTTAAAAGTTGAAAACTTTCTAATCTGCTTCTGTTTTTTTTTATTTTCAGTTTATACCATTATTTAATGTCATAAATGAGGGAAACTCTATAGTCATTAATCCATGTATAAAAATATCGTAAGTAAAAAGTATGTATGTAACTGAACTTATGTAAGTATGTAAGTGCGTATGCATGTGCATATATAAGCAGATGCACCAGCTACCATGTGCGCTTGTGCGAGTACACACACAGAATATTTAGCTCATAGTAGAATCTAAATAAATACATATTTACACTGATTAATATACTTTTCCTCTTCTTTTATGAATCCAAATTACCGCACTTCAATTTCTTTCCTTTCCCATTTTTTCAAAATTTTTACAGAATCTGCATATATCATATACTAATTCAAACGTTATAAAAGTAACGTCAAAAAAAAAAAAAGTTCTCTATGTAATATGTATTTTCTTTTAATTTTTTTTTTTTTTTTTTTTTTTTTTGGCTTCAGTTAATTTCCATAATTTTTTGATGATAAACTTTTTTTTTAATTTTATATATAATAAATATTCATGTGTCGATATATTTTCTTTTTTTGATGTTACTTTTGTAAAGTTTTTTTACATTTTTAATTATACATATCAACAAAAAAGAAACAAATAATAAAAAAAATATCGAGTTCTGAATGAGGTACGCATATGTATACGCATATACATATGTATATGCGTATACATAATTTGTATAAACATATTTTTTATGAAAGTACTGTTTGAAGGAATAAACACTTAAAAATTACAATGAACAAATGTACGAATTACCTCATTATTGCTATATTGTTATACTTCGGTTTTATACAATTTTAAAATAATTTAAAATAATGACGTTCTGTAAAAAATATGTAAATAAAATATTACTCAGAAGATAATTATAGCAAAGTTTATATCGCAAAAATACGTACTCTATATATATATGTATATGTATTTTATAATTGGTATTATATATTTTTTTTTTTTTTTGCAATATATTCAAGATGATATAAATAGCTTGCATGTATGTACAATTTTTACCAAGAAAATTTTAAATGCAGTTTTTGTTTGAATGTTAATTGTTGCCAGATATTAACTCACCATTTTTAACAGAACATACATATATATCAAGTAATATATACAAAAATAATTAAAAAAGAGGAAAGAATAATTTTAAAAATGCAAAATATGTATAAATAACGAAACGCAAGGCCGTATATATTTTGGAAGACAGTTATTAGGAAAAAATAAAAAATGAAATATTTATTTTATATGAAATTATTCAAATAAATGAATAGCACTGATAATCAATTTTATAACAAAAAAAGGATAATTTTAAAATTCATTGTACTTTCAGTGTATAAACTGCATATATATATATATGTATACACACATTTTTATGTACGTTTGAAGCTTAAAAATGCAATTACTTTTTAACTTCACGTATATGTATAAAAAATGAGAGGTTAAAATGTTTCCTCATTTTATGAACTAGTAATTGTAAAAAACTTAGGGATGCTAATATAAATAAGTATATTATAAAACATATATATGCGTAAGAAATAGATTAGCATTTAGTTCTAAATATAGTGTTCATGTTTTTATAAATGCATATGTACATACATACATAACACATTCATAATTGTTAATACCCTACCGCGAATATACGCGTGTTCATCCTATACATATAACTTACAAGCTTTTCGTTTCATCGCTTTTCTTATACTACTTTACATATTGTTAATTCTGAGTATTTTATTTTCCTCTTCATACTGTACTTATATCTATGCCATTATTTTTGATATTATTGTAAGGGCACATTGCCTTATTTTGCAACATTTTTAATTATTCCATCTTATTTATTCGTTTTATTTATTCATTTTATATATTCGTTTTATCTATTCATTTTATCTATTCGTTTTATCTATTCGTTTTATCTATTCGTTTTATCTATTCGTTTTATCTATTCGTTTTATCTATTCGTTTTATCTATTCGTTTTATCTATTCGTTTTATATATTCGTTTTATCTATTCATTTTATTTTCTTTTCTTCGAACGAACTTGTTTCAATACACATCTGTTTAAATCATTTTTTTTTATTTTTTTTATGAAAGTGAGGTAATTAACATAGTCGTCATTCAAAAAATTATAATGACCCGGTTGAATGCTAATCCAGCAGAACGAAAAATTCAATAAAACCCAAGAACATTTCATTTATATATACATTTATGCATATTGAAGAAGTAAAAAAAAGAAAATAATAACCCTTTCCATTTTACTTCATGTCAAGATGTATTTGAAAATATAAACATATGAAATGAATGAAAAGAACAAGAGAGGGAAATCAATCCGTTAATTGTGGTACTTCAGGTATATATAAAAAATAGTTATATTATACGAATCTAATTATGTGTAAATTTTTTTTTTTTTTTTTTTTTTTTACACACATTTATACATATGTGTATGTAATTATATATTGTTGTGTAGTGCATTCCTAATTTGTTTTAGTGTTACACGTATATAATGATAGTTTCTTTTTTTTCTTTTTCTCTTCTTTCACCCATATATACATTTTCCTTTTTCATATTAACCTTTTAAATGTTTATACATAGGTGTACAGTAGTCATACATGGTTACACATAGGTATATCCAGTAATACATAGACATGTGTAGTTACAAATACGTATTAATAAGTACGCATAATTGCTTATAAGTACATCTAAGTATTAATGAGTACATTTAAGTGCTTATAAGGACGTACAAGTTTGCATAAGCACGTTAGTCACATATATATATATATATATATATATATATATATATAAAAAAAAAAGTACACAATAGTATAAGAAATCACACATATGTACACGTAATTTTTTTCTTCTAAACAATTTTGATAAAAAGAAAAGAAAAAAAAAAAAAAAAAAAACAGATGACGCATTAAACGATTCGAATAATAGAGAATAAAGTTGTGCAGAAAAAATATTAAGAAATTTATCCAAAAAAAAATTGAAATCTATTTAATATTAGATCAAATATGTCAAAAGATAAGAGAGGTAGGATGATTTTTAATTCATACGAGTCCGATAGTGAAGAAAACCATTCCAAGAGTGTAAAAAAACATCATATATTAAGTCATTCAGAGATGAGTCCGGAAAATGGTTCATATAAAAAAAATAAAAATGAGGAAAAAGAAAAAAGTAAACAAAAATTAAAAAATGATCAAAAGAAAAATTCTAAAGAAAATATAAATTCATTTAGTTCTCCTAATTCTGCTAGTAGCCATTCTGATACAAATAATCTTAACGAAATTTTGTCCAGTGGGTCGAGTAAGTGTTTTTCCCTTTCTTCCGCATTTTCACATAAATGCGTGTGAACATATGCGTGCACTTATACATACATTTGTATGTACATTAATGCGTGTAGTTATTCTTTTTTGTATGTGTGGATGTGAAACATATGTATGTGTATAAACAAAGTGCAGTTTCGTTCAGTATAACATTATTCTGATTGTAATTTCCCTCCTCCTCTCTTGCACTCCCTCTTCTTATTTTTACAGCGTCGAACAGTGATAACGAATTCAAAATTTTGAAAGAAGAAGAAAATGAAGATAAATTTTTAGAAGAGAGAAGGAAAAAAAGAGAAGAAATAAAAGAGAAACTTAAAAGTTTAGCTAACGAAAACGCTAACAGAAGTAATATTAATTCCCAAAATGATGATAATAATAATCATAATAATAATCTGAATAAGGATAAACAGAATGATGATAGTAGCAAAGACAAAACAAAAAAGGAGGAGGAAAGTGAAAGTGTGTTATCAAATTTCAATAAAAATAATTTAGTAGAAGGTATAAATGAAATACCTTCTATGCTGGACGATATGGAGCAAAAGTAAGTTTGTGAAGAAGAGGATAAGTGGTTATTATTATTACGTGTGCTCATGTATAAGAGTGTGTGTGTGTGTGCTGTTGTTGTTGTTGTTGTTTTCCCGTAGGCACAGCGGTCCTTTTAGCGATATGCTTACCTTCTCATTCCCTGCTTATTATCCTTTTTTGCTTCCTACAAATTTTAGTGTGTTACTCCATCTAGTCGAGCTAAAATTGTGTCTCTTCTTTTAAAATTGTTTTCGTTTAAGAGATTTACATCGTTCCATTGTTAATTCTAAACATGCGTATTTATTATGTTGATATACAAATTCACTTTAGCGTTTTTGTTTTAAAATTCTAATTTTTCCTTCGAGCAGCGATGCAGCGTGTATATTTGCTCCTAACAAGGAGGTTATGGAGGACACTTGCTCTTCCTTATCATCTGACCACGAAGTAATAGAGGAAAAGCCAAGCAAAGAAAAAAACGAATTAGTAAAAGAAGCAAATGATTTATACAGTGATTTAAAAAAAAAAATTGATGAAGAGAAAATAAAAATTAGAGCCTTTATAATTAAGCAGAAGGAGTTACACGAAAGAATCAAAATGGTAAGTTTCTTTCTTCAAATTAGTGGAGAGCCGATGTACGCATATATGGATGTATCCTTGGGATGTATGAACTTATGTGCGTATATTTTACTATGTAGTATAAACCGGTGAGCTGTATAGTTCTTGTTAGCGTTTAGGATTTATACGTATGTCGTTCTTTGATCATACATAAGGAAGGAAGCTACAAAGTGGATTATCTGTATATATATGCGTATATATGTATATACACATATAGGCATATACACATATACGCGTATAAACATACACACATATACATATAGATAAGTATATGCATGTACACAATTGCACATAAATAACTTCTTCATTCTCAGAACATTGAAGAAGGTACTTTTGGGCATAAGAGCAAAGAGAGCATATCAGCAAACAAACATCTAATGACTAATAAGTATATCAACATGGAAGACAAAGAAGACATTGAAAATGAAGATGTAGATATGTTTTCAAGTGTCCAGTCAAATAAAAAAAGAAAAGTAGAAAATATTCATATAACGGACTATTATACGTCTAGCAATGCAAATTTGTCTGATAACTGGAATGACTCAGAGGGATACTATAAAGTAAGCCTACATGTGCATATACATATATGTACACACATCAGTATAGGGGAAAAAAAGTGCATAAATGCATGAACCTATAAACGTATAAGCATATTAACATACAAACATGTGAACTTACAAACGTATTAACATACAAACATGTGAACTTACAAACGTATTAACATACAAACTTATTAACATAATGACGTATAATTATGTAAGTATACAGGATATATACGCTATATGTATTTATACACGTCCTTACACATATATGCCCATGCATTGCTTTGTGCCCCATTTTAGGCTATCGTTGGTGAAGTAATCGACAGCAGATACAGTGTTGTATGTGAACTAGTCGGTAAAGGCGTTTTTTCAAATGTTTTAAAATGTTATGACATGGTCAGCAAAATACCAGTGGCCATTAAAGTTATTAGAGATAACGATATGATGAGAAAAGCAGCGGAAAAGGAAATATGCATCCTAAAAAAATTAAACGAGTATGACAAAGATAATAAAAGACACATCGTTCGTTTGTTAAGAAGTATTAAATACAAAAATCATTTATGTTTGGTTTTCGAGTGGATGTGGGGAAATTTAAGGATAGCTCTTAAAAAGTAAAAGGACAAAAAAAAAAAAAAAGAAAAAGAATTGATAAATGCGTGAAAGTACATTTTGAAAGTGTAACCCGAGAAGTCCTTCAAAAGTAGTTTTTCTTGTATTAAAACGTTGGCATGTGTTATGTATGCGTGGGTATATATATATATATATATATATATATATATATATATATATTTTTTTTTTTTTTTTTTTTTTTTTTTAAAGATATGGAAATGGATATGGGCTAAACGCTACAGCCGTTCACTGCTACACGAAACAGCTATTCATAGCATTGAAGCACATGCGCAAGTGCAGAATAATGCACGCCGATTGTAAGTGTAAAATATAGAAGCGGCATATACTAGTTGCGCTTCCTTTATTGGACAAAAATTTAAATTGTATAGTTTTCTTTTGCGTAGATAAATAATCAGATAGGTGTATGTTATGCGATTCGTATGTGGAAGTATGCATATATACATATGTACTTCTGTTCATATATATACATACTTGTGCATATATTCTTTGTTCCTCCTTAACAGTAAAACCGGATAATATACTCATTAACGAAAAATTTAACGCACTAAAGGTATGCGACTTAGGGAGCGCAAGTGATGTATCCGAAAATGAAATTACGTCTTATTTAGTTAGTAGATTTTACAGAGCTCCAGAAATTATTTTGGGTTTTCGGTATGATGCACAGATAGACGTGTGGTCAGCAGCAGCCACTGTTTTTGAGCTAGCCACTGGAAAGATACTATTCCCCGTATGAAAAAAAAAATATATATATATATATAGATAGATAAATAGATAAATGCAAAAGCCAATGCAACTGAACGAACGAGAAATAACTGTGTTTGTTGCATCCCTTTGCTGGCACTATATCTTACTGCTGCATATTTTTACCACTTCCTTTTTTTTAGGGAAAATCAAACAATCATATGATAAAATTAATGATGGAATATAAGGGAAAATTTTCACACAAAATGATTAAAGGAGGTCAATTTTATTCTCAACATTTTAACGAAAATTTGGATTTTATATTTGTTGATAGAGACTATTATACTAAAAAAGAAGTAGTCAGAGTAATTTCGGATTTGAGACCTACCAAAAATATTACGTGCGATTTGCTGGAGCATCAGTATTGGCTGAAAGGTGATATCAAAAATGGAAAAAAGGAAATAGAAAAAAGGAGAAAGAAAAATTAAATATTTTGTGCATGTTTTGAGTGTTGCTAAAACGTACATCGGTGTATATACGTGTATTTACAAAATTAAAGGCAAATAAGGAAAAGCCAAAAAAATATAAGAATCAGTCGTATTGTTATTTATTATCCTCGTTGAATGTACAAATATGTATTATATACATGCTGCAAATACGCAAATATATATATTGCAATTACGAGCAAGTACATACATCGAATGCGTACGGCACTGTAGTGTTGATATATCAGTAACAAATTTGTACAAGATTATCGCAATTTTGTAATCGTTATAAAAAGAAAAACATAAACATAAAAAAATATTCAATTTTTTATTTCACAGGAAATAGTCCAAAGATGCAATTTTTAAAAAAAAAAATAAAGCAGTTGGGAGATTTGTTAGAAAAGTGTTTAATGCTAGATCCGTCTAAACGATATACCCCAGACCAGGCTTTACAACATCCGTATTTAAGGGAATCAATTCATTTTTCGAAAACGCAAAATGAATAAAATTCGAAAAATGATATATCACTTTTTATAGGCAAGGAACGCGCACATTTAGTATATCCATTTATGGATGTACCATATTACTAGTGTACGCGTGTAGGTGTTTGTGTATATAGTTGTTCATGTGTAGGCGCACATATTCATTTTTCTTTATTTTTTTTTACCGAATTTTTGAAGAAATTAGTTTTTATTTTTTTTATTTTTTTTTTTTTCTGCTAATATTTATTATTCATTTCTTATATTTAATATGTCTTAATTTTTTTGTTGAAAGAACATCAATTATAGTAGATGGGTTTTTATGTCCAAACGCTATCTCATAAATTGCGCTGAATAAAGGAAATTCTTTTTTTAATTTGTGCTGCTCCAAAACATTATATACTTCTTTTGCCGTGTATATTCCCTGCAGTGTGCAATATGAGAATAAATATATCACACGTCATACAATATACATACATATCATACCATAGCAGTGTAATGAATGTATAATTATAAATAACATAAAATTTTCATAAAAGAGTCAAGTAAAAATAAATCTAACGGTATAGGCAAAAAAGTGAAACGTTCAAAATTTTGAAAATACGGAATATATTAAAATGCTAAAAATTTAAAACATATTTGCTAATCTTTTTTTTTTTTTTTTCTTTTTTTGCCATTCTGTTGTATGTCCTTTCTTTCTATGTAATTATACCTGAAGTTTTTGCCCGTTTAATAGTTCAACTTCAATACGTTCCCACGAATCTTTCCCATTTCGTATGACAAACTCTCTTGCACATTTTAAGTTTCGTCCACCAAGGCAAGTTGTGATAAGATCAGCTAAACCGCAGCTATCTAGAAATGTATCCTTAAATAAGTTGCGCAGCAAAAATAGAAAACAAATAAATTAAATAGAGGAGCAGATAAACAAGCATGGTTAAATAGTTTTAGTCCTGCTGCAGAGAGTTTGGGCCATAATTAATACAATTAATGTATTTCTACATGCACACTTTTACAAGCCTGCATATATGCATATATATATACGTATATGTACATTATTTTTTCCCCCCCCTTACGTCTAGAACATCTGGAAAAAATAATTTAGCGAATTTTTTCATCTCGTCTAGCCCAATTCTGATAATAGCAGATTTTGTGTTATAACTATTCATGAAAGCATCTAAAAATCCAACGCCTAAAGCTACGACATTTTTTAGCGCTCCGCATGTCTGCAAGGTCAAGTAGAGTTATCATATAGAAACGCACTTGCACGTTGATAAATATATGTAAGCATACGTGTGTATACGTATGTATGCATGGATGTAAGTATGCAAATACATGTATTTATATATTCGTATATTTGTATGTAGTTCTATGGCTACCTCCACCCCCGGTTTGTCTTGTATGCAGTTAATTTTGAAGTACGTTCTGTCAAATAACTCTTGCCATATTTCAACCGTTTCAATATTTTCAAACCCTATTGTACTTTCGCTAAAATTTTCCCTTGACAATTCCTGATATAAATAATTGTTATGTTTTTTTTTCTGACATGTTCATACGCATTTATATGAAAATATATTTCTTAAATGATTAAAGCAAATTTCTTTTTTTGTATGAAGTATGCATAAGTACAGATAGGTGCTTACAACCAAAAAGCAGGAACATATTACGTACATTCTTATTATATATGTGTATATACGTGCATATGTGAATATTTTCTTGATCTACAAAGTTTGCTAAAAATATTTATGCACTTTATTATTTTTTTATTTTATTTTTTTTCTTTTTCATTTCTTATATTTCATTTTAAACATTAGATCACGAACTTCTGCGATGTTTGATCCTGACAACGCGGAGCATTCAATATTTAATTTTTTTTGAATAATGTCTGATAGTAACATAGGTTTCGAGTTATTTATTTGTATTCCTTTCATTAAACTTATTGCTTTTGCTTGTTTTTTAAGGTTTTTGTTTTTCGTTATTTCGTTTAATATGTTCTGTAGATATACATGAATAGAGTGGTGGGAAAAAAAAAAAAAAAAGTGTTAATTTTGTGTATGCTTATGGGGAGTCCTTATTTAATCCTACATTACAGAATAATAAGCATGTTTCATGTAATACGATTCTACACCTTTATTTTTCTTATAATTACTTCTAAATACTGATGAGGAACAACAAAAACAAGCAAATCTGCGTCTTCTATCACATCTTTCATGTCAGAAACAGCAACAATGTTATCTGGTAATTTCATTCCCTTCATGTATTTTACATTTTCTTTTTTTTCATTTATGATACTACTTAACTTTTCATTATCCACAATTTCCTCGTTCACGTATATCCTAACCTACGTTTCGAATAAATGAAAAAAAAAAAAAAAAAAAAATATGGTGCGGTTACAATGATATGGATATGTATTGAGCTATACAAGCCTTTTCATTATTCTCTTTTTAAGTTCTTAATTTTTCAGTTTTTTTATTTCTTTCGTTTTCGTATTTTTTACAAGTGGGTGAAAGATTTTTGAATTCTGGGTATTTTCACTGACAATCTTTGATATGACTGTTCCCCAACTGCCACTACCAATAATAGATACCTTGCAGGAACAGCAACAAATAGGAAGGTAACAGAAAAAGGATAAAAAATAAAGTAAAACAAAACAGTGAAAAATAGTGCAAAATAGCACAAAATAGTGCAAAATAGCACAAAATAGTGCAAAATAGCACAAAATAGTACAAAATAGCATAAAATAGTACAAAATAGCACAAAATAGCACAAAATAGTACAAAATAGCACAAAATAGTACAAAATAGCACAAAATAATACAAAATAAAATATAGCAAAGTAAAAGACAGACAAAGAGGACGCACGAATGGAAAAAAAAATACGTATTATTATCTACTTCAAAACAATGAAAGGAAAAAATATTTGTCTCAAACGCAAATATACATGCATTCCAAAAAAACTTTTATTCATTACATGTGAACCTTGTAATTTTGTGAAGAACATTATGCATATTTGTAATGAAAGGTGTTCACCATATATTTTTTTTTACTTTATTTTTTTTTTTTTTTTTCTTTTTCATACCTTTAAAGGTATATTACTTTTAACATTTCCGATTAACGTGGTTTTATGGCCATTCAGTGTTTGGTTGCCTGAAAAGCATGTAACTAAGTGAGAAAAAAGGGTGACATAAAGAGCGTAATTTTTCAGCATTTTCCTTTGTTATCTTAATTGTTCTATTTGTTTATTTGTTTATTTGTTTATTCGTTCACTTATTTATGTATGTATTTATTATTTTTGTTTATTTATTTATTATTATTATTTACTTAAGTAGTAATAAAAATAACAGTACAAAAATTGGTTTGTAAATTTTAAGTGAGATATGTCCCAACATATGCATCATCTATATGTGCAATTGTAAAAACTACATTCCTGTTAAGTGATAAAAGAAAAAGCAAAAAAAAAAAAAAAAAAAAAGTAAAATAATAGTGTTAATTTTTAAATGTTCTATTTATTATTATTATTATTATTATTATTATTAATTATTTATTTATTTTTTTTTATTATTTTTTTTATTATTTTTTTTTTATTATTTTTTTTTTTTTTTGTTGTTATTTTACATTTGTATGAAAACGAACGGTAGTTCATTTATTTCAAGGGGTCATAAAGTGTTACATGGACGTGATTTTTAAAAAATAGCATGTAATGTATAAACATATGACGCGTATTACATGTATAACGTATATAAAACTTACTCAAGCAGACATTTCAGAATGATTAAAAGAAATCCTATTACTACAAAATAACACTGAATGCGTGTTAATAAAAAATGACTATATATTTTTCATAATATTATAAAAATAAAATGACAACATTTTGATTTGTTACACCTTTTTAAAGAGACAGTACAGCAATTTAAAATTATTCATATAGCACGTACAAGAACATTTGTATAATTTCCCCCCTGCATACTCTTCCGCTTTAATAAATGGTATGTTATATTATAATACACTTCTGAAGATCTTTTGCATTTTGTATTTTTTTCACAGGGAAGAATGTGTGTCAGAAATATTTGAACATTTGTTCTTTGCGTTGTAATGCTTTTATTTTACTTTATTTTATTTTTATTTTATCTTATTATATTTTTATTTTATCTTATTATATTTTTATTTTATCATATTTTTTTTTTTATTTTATCTTTTTTTTTTTTTATTTTATCTTATTTTTTTTTTATTTTATCTTATTTTTTTTTTATTTTATCTAATTTTTTTTTTATTTCCCCTCCTTTTTTTATTATAGTTTGCTTTACTTTGCCCTATTTTATTTCGCTGTATAACCCAGAATATTTCCTTTAACAACGTTTGACACATTTTTTCTTGTTTGTGTACATGAAATTATATTTGTATTTCTTGGTTATTTTTTTCACGTATCCAATTTTGCATTTTACAACTCTCGTTTCCATTTTGAATTTTACTTTTTGTACTTCATATTACACATTTTCCATTTTGAATTTTCCGTTTTCCGTTTTACATTTTCCATCTTTTATCCCTTTATTTTTTTTAGAAAATTTTATTTGTAGCCTCTTAACTTATTTCACATTAAATTACATATTCGTATTTACATAAAAAGTGTAATGCTTTTTTTTTTTTTTTTTTTTCCCTCTTTTTTTCTAAAAAAAAAAAAAAAAAAAAAAAGGAAACCTAAATTTTATTTTTTTGAGCTTTTTGTATTAATATACTTTTTCTTGTTATGTCTTTAATTTTTTCCATACTAAACTAGATTGTATTTAACGAAACTTTTTTTGTTCATGTTTTATTCTTCTACCTTCTACTTTAGTATATAAGAAGGTAGCGTCTTACTTATATATGATACAGTTGGAAAGATAAAGAAATTAAATATAAAAAAGGAGCAACTTCATCCTTTATTTTTTAGAATATGTTTTTCTCTACTATAACCTCTGTGCGTGTAATACCTTAACAAAGGACAAACCACTTATATGTTTACAGTCCCGCGAGCATGTATATTTATATATATATGCATATGAACACATATATACATACATGTACATACGTGTACAACCGCTCGGAATAGCCAGAAGAATTAAAAAAAAAAAAAAAAAATGATGAATCAAGGGAGTAATGAATTTTTAGAAAAAGCACTAAGCAGGGAGAAACACGAGAACAAACAAATCGAACAAGTGAACGACAAATTGCAGAAAAAAATAGTTCAAGAGAATAACCATGGAAAAATAAATAGCTCAAAAAATAAAAAAAATAAAAATAAAAAAATAAAATATGTTAACCCTTCTGATAGTTTTATGTCAAAAAAGGTTAGTGAAGAAATAACAGAAAATAAAATACCATATGGTGCACGTGCAAATGAGCCAAAGATAGCCGAGTTGGAGTTAGGTCAGTTTAGGTCCATTCCTGAAATATTTCTAGATGATTCGGATTCTAATTTGGGAAAAGGTTCTGACGCGGGGAAATGTAACGGGAGTACGTCTGACAAGGAGAAGAGTAAGGGGGATAAATTTGACGAGGGCAAGTTTGGCAAAGGAAAGTTTGAGGGGGATAAATCCAACAAACGCCAAACCTTGGGGAAAGTTGATAGTAACACAAGCGAATATCCCACCTCCGAGAGTAGTGCAAGTCCCAAAGGTACTTGCAGATTATTAAAGGACACGAAGAAAGACTTGCAAAGGACTAAATCATGTGCATCTACATTATCTATAATATCATCGGATTCAGACAATTCGAGTATTTACCTAGATAATGATTACTTAATAAGTATATGTATAGAGAAAATAAAAATAGAAATAAATAAGCTTGAAAATAATTACACACAATATGAACAAGCATTCTGTGTGTCATATTTTGCATATGAAGATCCACTAGAATTGTTCAGTTTATTTCAAGGCATAAATTGGCTACCTGAATTGAGAAATAGATGTACTTCTGCAAATTTAGTTGAATATTCGCCTAAGGAAAATATTAAAAAAAGTATATGTACTGTTCATGTAAACTTTCATCAGTGTGTGAATTTAAAAAGTAGAAAAAATGAATTTTTGAACATAACAGATAATAATAATAGTTCTGATGATGATCATAAGGATGATGACGACATCATTTATGTTTTCATTTCTGTAGTTGGAATACATCTAAAAGAATTTGGAGAATCGCACTATTACAAGATATATGATAGACAAAATTTTGCTCCATATTTCAATAACATAGATTTGTTATTACCCTTCAGCAAAAAGAATGCAAATGATATGGGCATGGAAAAAATAACAAAGGATGAATGCTCGCGCTGGGTTAGAAGTACTGATAGTAGCAGAGGCATAAGCAATGACAGAAATGCAAGCAGAAAAGCTCCTTGTATGCACAAAGAAATTAACTCAAAAAAAGGTACACATATGTTTAATGGAGAACTGGTGGAAGCATACAAAAAAGAACTGCAAGAAGAAGCTAAATCGATGGAATCAAAGAAAATAATTATAGAGGGAGAATACGTGAAGTTTCTTAAAATACTAGGCTCTTGCATTATTCCTATAAATGTTTCCAATAAAAATATACTAAAAACAAAACAAAACAAAAAAAAAAAAAAATGCGATAGCTATAATTTATATTCGCACGCTACCATCAGATTACTACTAGACAGATATTTAGACCATTTCAAAAGAAATAGAAAAGTAAATTTATTTCATTTAGTTAATAAATATGAAAAGGAGTTAATACCTATAGGAAATATAAAACTCATACTTGATATTAAAAGTGAAACTCATACCCATGACACAATTGACACAGAATATATAGCAAGGCGCATACATAATACGAATAGCAATATACATGACTGTATAGATAAAATTTTGAAATATGTAAAAATTAAAAAAAAAAAAAAGAAAACAATATTACATGAAAATGGTGCTAATGATAAAAACGGCTTGTACAGGGAGGAAGATAAAATATGTTCTATCATAAATACAGAATTGATGAGAATAGAAAATAATTATCTCAAGAAGTCATATTCTTATATAGAGAAAAATTTGCAAAAAATATATAACCCGAAAGAACAAGAAGAATTTAACAAAAGGGTAATAAGAAATATTTTTCAAATGTTAGAAATGACAAAAAGGGGGGCATCAAACAGATCATCATACAATTTGTTGTTCAATTCATCGTGCAGTTTCTCACCGTACGAAATTGTATGTTCGCATGTAATTATTCGTGTTCATTATGTAAGCAACATAGCTCTACAATTAAGTTCTCTTAACCGTTTTATTGATAAAGAAAAGTTCTACATTATTATATATTGGGCAGAAGAGGGGGATACAATGCACAACATTGAAAATATAAAATTAAGGAGAACTAGAATTATAGATCTACAGATGGAAAAGGGGATAGAATTAGACTACTATTTTGTCGGGGGTAAAGACAACAATAAATATGAACTGCTTAATGATAAAACGTATGAAAAAAAAAAAAAAAAAAAAAAAAAAAAAAAAATTTCGTTTCTTTAAAACTAAATTTCAACAGCTGTGTTATCCTGCCGTATAATTATAATGCCCCATCTTGTGCAATAAATATGATTCTATTTCAGAAGGATATACCTCTTCTAGAGTTAACGGAAAATATTATAATAAATGATGATATACCTTTTAATAATGGATGTAAAATAAAGAAGGAACTAAAAATTCATCATAGTTGTGATAAAAAGGAAGAAGAGAATTTTATTAAAGACAGTTTTAACCCATATGTAGAAATCTCTTTTTATACACATCCGAAACACAGTACTTTTTTTTCATCAGATATGTATAAATTATTTTATGAAGGTAAGATGAAATGTACCCTAGATGATACTACACATGCCTCTTACTCAGCTCCAGTTCTGAATAGGGGAAATATTATTTTCTTATTTTTTGACGATTTTATTAATAATTTGTCACATGCCGGTATTAATAAGGAAAAGAAAGAAAATATACAGTATTCTTGCATAACTAATTTCTTCATACCTATAACACAGAAAGATAATAGTGATGTATGTACAAATGTTAGAACAGTGCAGAACATTTCAAATGGTGTGGAAAAAAACAAACGTGTCTTACATAACAACCATTTTATATCCAAATGTAAAAAAAAAGATAATAATACATTGTTATTGAAAAAGGATACAATATCCTATGCACTAGCAGAAGGCCTAGGACTAATGGGTGGGGAAATAAATAAATGGCTTTCCTTTTATGTATATACAAAGAATTATAAAAATGAAAATATATATTGTGGAACTTCTGTTACAATAAGAATACAAGTTGAACCCGTTGGTTGTCTCAAATCTCAGTATGGTATCGACTCTAGTAAGAACGGCAAAGTGGTAGGTGGGATTAGAACCATCGATAACGATAATGTTAGCGATAAAAATAATATCACAAGAGGTAATAATGATCCATTGCGTCCCTTTTCTTTCTGCTTCAAACCGCTTAATGATATATACGAAACAACGGACTACCAAGTAAAGGATTTTAAAAATGGCACGTATCAAATTTTATACAAAATAAATAAGGTCGGGAAAAAACTGCTCCATATTTATTGTGATGGAATTAATATAATCGGTTCCCCATATGAAATATATACCATCCAAGCAAATGCTGATTCGAAATTTTCCAAGATTTTAGGGTCAGGTGCTACAAGATGTTTAGCTACTCCAGTTTTTAACTTTAATAATGTATTGTATAATGACATAACAGATGCAAAAATGGAGGCAGACAACGGTAGACGGGGAGGATCTACATATACATCTACTGAGAAAAATAGCATGAAACTTAGAAGTTTATGTAAAGGGAAGGAAGAGTTTGAAGAGGATAAAGAAAATTACATCGAAGGGAAAATAAAACAAGCAGAAAACAATACACAGGTTCCTATTAGTAGGAGTCTCTCAAAAGGGGTAAAATCTGTTGCCATTACTGAGGAGGAGAAGTCACAAGGGAGAAGTAACAGTAGCATAATTACCAAAACAAGGCAGGATAATACCAGTGAACATAGAAGTAACAGGAACCTACACGAAATCACCATGAAACAGAATGATTTTCCCCATAAAGTTCATGCAGAGAAGGAAAATACGAACAGTTTGAAGAACAATACGCTGAATATCCATTCAGATAATCTACAACGTGACGATCTTTCTCAGAAGGAAACGAAATATTCTGATGCGAATTTCAGAATTCTGAATTGTTCAGAATATTCTAACCAAGGTAATGAAGACATCATTAATATAGACAAAATGAATAGGGAAAGATACAAAAACTTTATGAAAAATATATACATTGTTAATACTTTTACTATAGTTTTATATGACCATAATGGAGAAAGAATTAGTATTGGAAATGATAATGTTAAAGTAGTGGGTAGGAAAGGAGCATATATTAAAAATGTCGTTGACAATAACGACGGAAGCTATGAAATAGAGTATATTTGCTATTTTAAAAAAGAAGAGAATACAACAAGAAAAAAAAATAATATAAATGGAATAAAAAAAGAAGACATAATAAATTTTTACAATGAATTTCTATTTCAAGAAAATAAATATTATGATAATGTTATAATTAACGAATTTGAAAAAAGATTTAATGATGTGCCTATCTATTGTGAAATAAATGTATACGTAAATGAAATACAAATTTTTGGATGTCCTCTAAAGCCAATAATTACAAATGTTCATAATATTTTAGAATTTTATAATTTATATGATCAGCATACCTATTCAGGGCTCTTACTAAAAAATTTTGAACTATTATTGTACTCAAATAATTATCAAAACTGCATGCACAGATTATTGAATTTTTATAAAAATTTTTTAGATCATGAATCTGAGTACTCGTATAAAAAATTACTCTCATTAAAAGTAATGAACGAACAGGTAGAGAATGTTAATTTCTTTTTTACAATACCTCTGAATATTTCAGAATTGAAGAAGGGGGCACTAATCCGTAGCACATTGCCCATAGATAAGCTAACCTGGGACAGCTCTAGAAAGCACTGTAAAATTATTCCCAATGGAAAAATGCCCTTTAAAGAAGAGGAATGGGAGAAGGAAGTGATAACTCCTTTTTATGCTAATTTGAATAATTGCCGTGTAACTATGCCTTACCCTAGTAGTTACACAAACGTACCCACCTATCCTACTGAAGAAGAACAGAATAGCGTGTATTATAAAAGGGGCGTAAAGAATAAGTTTAGAGGTGAAAAGCGATACATTGGAAAAAACTGGATTTCGCATAATGACGAAATAGGGGAGGAATACTCCTCAAAGAATTGCACTAGTGAACAGGATGAGTATTTTTTGAATGAATGGTTGTACATGCACAAATATAAGGAACATATGTCTGATGTAAATAAGAAGCACGATTTAAGTATGCACTTAGCGTATTCGTTAAGTAACATAATATTACATCATTTAATTTATTTAAAAAAGTATAAATATTTCATTAATTCGAAGCAGTATGAAAATGACTTGTTACAAAATAATATATTGACTCAATTTAAAAATTTGTTGAAAGAAGAATATAATAAAATGTTTGCATATCAAACTAACAATATCATAAATTATTGCAACAAAATAGGGAATGCAAAATTTAGCAGTCTGGAGGAATTAATAAAAGTATATAAAAGTATAGCTTTTGAGTTGAGGAGACTGAAGAAAAACGACTTAGCTGATGATTTTGATAAATGCTGTGAAAATATGTGTGAGGAATTATATTTACAAAATATTGAAGCAAGTCTGAAAAGAAAAGAACTAAAATTGGATCAATATGAAAAAATGATAAATGAAAAAGTGGAAAAACTGGATCAAATAAAAAACGATGTAAAAAAATATGAAGACAAATATAATGTAGACATAGAAAAAGTATCAAAGTTATGCAGTGTAAAAATGAGTAAAGGAATACAAACTTGTGATTACTTATCGTATAAACATAGCTTCTTGAGTTCTTTAATCGAGTCGAGGAATGTGAGAAGTGTGCAGAGTGGGCAAAATGGGCAGAGTGAGAAGAATGAGTGGAGTGGATCCCATATGAGCAATACCAATAAGGATATTTTCATTTTGGTCAGAAAGTATTGGAAAAATGCATCAACATACGACATTTTTACAACTATTAAGAATACTCTCAAAAATTGCCCTAGGTTGAAAATATCTCTAGATGAAACTTTCAACTACTATAGTTGTAGTATTAAAAAGGATAACAAAATGAAAGATTTTCAGATAAAAAAAATGCAAGAAATAAAAGTGGTAGAGAATTTAGATAATTTAAAAAAAATAGAATTAAATGAAGAAGAATTGCTTACCTATAATGAGCTGAACAATTTTTATTTAACATATAATGCTTATGTTGCACTTATAATAGATTTGAAGTGTAATAAATATTTTATTAAAGATTTAGACAACGTGTTATATTTATTTGAAAAATTTTCCGTTGAACATAACTCCTTTAGACAGTTATATAATCCATACGGTTTATTAAGAGTAATTCCGAAATATTTATTTATAGCATTTGTACGAGAATTAGCTTATTTAAATATGCTATATGTCTTAGCAGAATATGTTGTAGATAAAAAAGAGGATGAAAAAATATATCTTAGCCTAAATCATCCTTCTCGATTGTCCTCATTTCACTATTTTATTAAATATCATTTCATCGATTTTTATGATAAATTAAGTATGCAATCAAATTTTCAAAATTATAAACAGCATTTAATTGAACTTAATAAAGAAGACATAGAAGGTGAAAGTACGAAAGATACTTCCACTCATATACACATAAACCTATATGACCTAGAAACATATTTCAATAATGAACTACCACTAATCGTTAAACATAAAAATTTCTCAAAGACCTTTCCTTTACTTTTTGATTATTATTCGAAATTATCCACCTGTCAAGGTGAGGTAAATAAAATGGATATGCAAAAGGACAAAGAAGAGGAAAATAAATTGACTGAAAATAACATGGATAAAAAATATGTATCCATTACTATTTTTATACGCTTTCTAAGAGAGTTTGGATTAATTCCACACTTTTTTAGCAACCATATAGCTATCCAAATTTTACAATCTTTCATGAAAAATAAAAAGAAATTAAATTATGAACACTTTTCTTATGCTATCATTTTGGCTATTTCAGAATGTGTAAAAAAAAATATTCTCACTCAGTATAATATGTTAAAGGTTAATAACCAACTTAACTCGAAAATACAGACAGACAAAATTTTAAATTACAGTTATATCGCCTACGAAGCGAAGGAGTTGATTTATCTCTTTGGTCTTGCGGACATGCACATCGTCAAATCGAAAATAAGTTACTGAGTAGGTATTATCGCTTCCCAGCGGCATTGTATATGTATGCACACTTACACGCTTGTTGCCGCATACCCATACACATATACAAATATGTGCATGTAACCACATACATATATGCATACTTAAGTACCCCTCTTTTTGTGAAAATTGCTTTGGTAACTTGGTTCTTTTTCCTTAACACTTGTGATACCGTTGAAACCTCAACATTTAGAAAACATTTTGGCCTTTTTTCTGAGCATTTTTTCATTATTTCAAATAAATTTGAAAATTTTTAGTTACGTGCATGATTGCTTATTTTCTATTTTTTTGTCATGTGTGCGTATGTTTCCATTTCTCAGTCACACGAACGTACGCTTCAGTTTCGTAGTCATGTATGTTTTTATTTTTTTTATTTTATTTTTTTCTTTTTTTTTTTGATATACATTTTGTTTTTGTTTGTTTCTCTGTAAGTTTGGCTTTTTTATTTTATTTTATTTTATTTTTTTAATTCATCATTTGGAGCTACATAAAATATAATGCTTGTTAATTTAATTCTGTTGTACGATATTAACACATTTTTAAACATTTAATACGAGCAAAATAAAGAAAAAAAAAAAAAAAACTTGCAAAATATGCTATTCTTAAAAAATATGCAAAAATTGCAAAATATACAGAATTATAGAAATATTCCTTAACATAATAATGGCCATTGTGAAGATTATAATTGAGGGGAATGAAGTAAGGCTATTAAATAATTTCAACCATTTTATTGATTTCCTGTCGTCATTATTTAATGTTCCTATATGTAAAAAATTTAATTTTCCTGAACATGAAACAAAATATAACTTTTTAAAAAAATATACCAACAACACTTCTGTAAATCGAGCTAATGAATATTTTAAAAAATTAATTGAGTCTATATCTGTTGTGTTCTGGAAAGGCCGAAAATGGAAAGGTATTGTGAAAAAAAAAAAGAAAATGATGGAAAATACTTGGAGTGATTATGGGGATGGAAGAAGAAGGAACAGAAAGACATAGCAAAAATAAAGAAAAGAAAAAGCATAAAAATAAAAAAATTATATCAGAATGAGAACAAAATGATGAAACATTTAGCACCGCTACATGAATGAAAAGAAAGGAAGAAGAATTAAATGGCACGGCACTGTGCATCGAAAATGTAAAGAATCCTTACTCATACCTTTTTAATGGATATAATTTCGTAGGTACCTATTGGCCAAGCAAATGGAAGTGGTATCATAGACACGGTTATTGGGCTACCAGAAAGAAGCTTCTAAGTTTCGATAAATATAGACCATACAGGTGAAGAGGAAAATATATAATTAAAATTAACGAATAGAAAATGTTCTTGATAATAATAATAATAATAATAATAATAATAATGACAATAATAATAAAATAGTACAAAATATACATATCATATTATTTTTCTCGTAAAAAGGGTTATTACGAAACTATCAAGTATAACATTTCATATTTTTTACTTTTTTTTTTTTTGTTTGCTTTCCTTTTTATTCTAGATATCATGAAGTTAAAGGATATGGAAAACCTAAGTTGAAGTTCTGGCAAGACTATTCTTATTATAGGCCCTTGAAGCAAACAACAAAATTTTGGTAAATGATTTCCCCTTTTTTGAAAAATATAATTATTACCACGGTATAACATAAATTGCCTCTCAAACTGACAACACGAATATGTGTGTGTACATGTGTGTGGGTAATCACGTATATGTTCGTATTTATACGCTTATGTGTACATATAATTTTACGCTTACATGTATATGTATATTACTATATAAATACATACATAGATAAATACATACGTATATATATATATATACATAAATATATACTTATGTGCACGTGTACACAACTTACAAAATGTACTCTCCAACTTTATCCGTTTAAACAACAAAAAAATTTTAACGTTTTTCTTTTGAAAAAGAAGAAAAAAAAATTTTGGTCATCCTTTTACAAGCATAAAACAAATTACAAGTAAAGAACAAAATAATTGAACAAATTTATATTGTATATTCTTCTTGAACTAAAAAAAGAAAAAAATAATAAAATAAAATACACATACATACACAAACGTACACATGCATACACAAACGTACACATGCATACACAAACGTACACATGCATATACACACATACACACATATACACATACATACACATGCATACACACGCATACACAAGCAAACACCCTCAAAGACATGCACATAAATTAACAAGTTGAAAAAAACACATCAACATTTATAAATAAGTAGATTTATACTTTCCTTTTAATTTTATTTTTTTTTAACTTGTTGTATATCCATTTATTAGACTAGAAGGAGAAGCTCCCTCTCTTAATTTTAAAATGTTTCTGTCAGGGTTTCTTACCCTAGATTGTCTGGGCATAATGACTTTAAGAAAAAAAAAAAAAAAGAGTCAAATTTTAAAATATGAATAAATATAATGTTTTTCCCCATATGGGAATAAACGAAATAACAATATTAACATTTATACTTCTGCGAAAACTTATGTTGTTCTAATTTTATTTTTGCTGGTATTTTTTTGTTGATTTTTTTTTTTTGTTTTTTTTCCTTCCCCTGTTACTACTCTTTTCTAACCATTCACATGACCATAAGACCCTGTTTTTATATCAGCTAAGTCGGACACCACAGGTAAATCAGTTAGAAGGGTTAAGATAGATCCACATATCCACCTGTTCCTATTGTAATATTATGTAAAAACATAGATTTTTTTTTTCTTTTTTTTTACGTCTTTTTTATTCGCATATTTACCCTTCATGTATTTACCTGTCCGATGTGCTTTCCCGTTGTAGCAGTATTAATGTAGCCTATTATAAGAAAAAAAAAAAAAAAGAAAGAATATATTATATAAAAAAAATGCATATATAACATAAAAAAAGTATAACACAAATAAATAAAAAAAAAAAAACTGCTTATACCAATGGAGTTCCTAATTTTTTCCTATAAAAAATGAAGAAAGATCATGTACGTTTTTGTATATATATATATATATATATATATATATATATATATATATATATATATATATATGTGGTTATGTACATACATGCGTTCGTGTGTATGGATATATATTTGCTATTTATATATAAGTTCATATATGTGTAGAGGTACATATTCGCTTATATATTTTTTTATAACATTAGCTGCCTATTTTCAAATGTGGACGCCAATGTTTTCAGTCTTGACAGAGCTCGTACGGCTAGTCTGGAAGGTGAAATGTAAAATTGTAATGTAGTGTAACACATTGGAAGGTTAAACAGAATAATGTTTTTATTTTTTAATTTAACTTTTTTTTATTTTTTTTTTAATGACTTATTACCTTCCTCCAGCTAAAACCCTCGCTGTTAAGGAAGTTATTTCCTTTGCTAGAAGTTTATATACACAAAGGGGAGAGAAATGTATGTAATGCTATGTTAAGTTGTGTTGTAATATATTATGGTGTGTGCTTTTTCTTTTTTGTTTTTGTTTTTTTTGTTAAATGCTTTATTTAACAAAGCCGCATTTGCAAGCTTTTTGTATTCACCATTTTGATAAACCTCCTTTATGTCTTCAAGTGCTGCATTTTTTATGACAACAAAAAAAGCGTAATTATGTGCACGAATAAATTGAACAGTTTTTAAATAAATATTGTATATTAAAATAGAACTGTTTTATTTACCTTCAAGTATACATAGCATTTGTTCTTTTATATGTTTTATTTGTTTACATACATTTACGTCTGGCAAATTCTCTAGCCCTGCAATATTTTTTTTGTAAAAGAAAAAAATACTTATAATTTTTTCACAGCCTCAATGTTTCCTTAAATAATAACGAAAATGACCATATAAATATGCACTTAAGGTTATGATTTTATGTTTATATTAATTCCCTTCTTACTCCTTTAACGAAATTTTTACCTAAGGATTCCAAGGTGTCTTTGCTTTTATTTGACAATCTGATCATATCTTCAAGCCATTGGGGATGCTCCTAAATATGTTAGCGAGCAAAAAAAAAAAAGAAAAAAAGAAAAAAAAGGAATCAAATGTAAAAAGGGAGAAAGTTTTATTTATAGATGGAGGTGCTTAGCTGTACATTTACATATACATGCCTACATGTATATGTGCACACATGTACTTTAGACACGTAACAGGTATATACAAGTAACGTTCTATCATACATATTGCCCACATTTATTCATATAAATATGTGAGTTACATAATTGACTTCATCAGGTATGGAATAATTTTCAGCTTCTCTTCCAGGAAAATTTGTTTTATGCTATGAAAAAATAAAAACATTTTGTTTAGATTAATTTATTTGTACTATACATTTATTTATGATAATAACTAAAAATATACTATAACATCCGTTAGTTCTTTTGCGTCTTCGTTCATTTCATTTTGCATATAATTGTCAGCTGGTTCATAAGGGAAATTGTGCTTATATTTTCTCAATCCTAAATTTAATTTTCTCTCAAAGGGTAAATCTACTGGACCTGAGAAGTAAAATAAAATAAATAAATAAAAATAAAATGAACAGATGAATAAATGGATAGATGGATTAACGAATAAATAAACATGTAGAAACAGTTATAATATAATGTAATACTTTCGTTACACTTAAATAAAGGCATATATATATATATATATATATATTTTTTTTTTTTTTTTTTGGCTCAGTATTATACCGTTGGGAATATTGATTGTCCAACTTGTTTCTGATACATCTTTCTTAATGTCTGAACTTGAACAACTGATTCTAAATAAACATAGTTCGATTAACAAATAGAGTGAAAAATAATTTAAAATTTTAAGTGGCAGATTCATTTTTTTTTTTTTTTTTTTTTTTTTTTTTCAGAAACGTGTGGTAAAACAAGGCGCAAAGGTTTTATTGCTTCGATTGTGCATGTGTATATAACTTGTATGTATGTGTGTATATTATTTGTATATATATGTATATATATGAGCATTCGTATTTAACAACGTGGTAATATTTTTTTACAGAAAAATCTATTATGTGATCTTGTACATATTCAATGAAAACACTCTAAATAGTAACATCCATATTTGTGTATTCATCCACGTTTAACTTGTATTTACCTATATATTTGTATTTTTTTTTTTTTTTTTTAAAAGAAAATAAAAAATGTGTACATACCATACACGAGGTAAGGTTAAAAGGGTATTTTTTATATCATCAAGCTAGTCTATATTTTAATATAAGAAGAAGTCAATCCGCTGTTGAATTATTTTGCTAAAAAGGCAGTAGCGTACTTACGAACACATATAAGCACACATATGTATATATGATTATACATACATGTACTCATATTTTTCAATTCGAATTGTGCGGAAAAATGGAGGGACTTTGAAAAAGACAGTAATATTTAAAACATTAAACCATCACAGCAAATTGAAAAAAAGGCATTTTTTCTTTAATCTTGTTTTATATAAATGAAATATGTTGAACTCTTTTTTTTTTCTTAACTAATTGAAAACCTTAATACAAAAGAGAAATAACCAAAAATATATATTAAGATGGAAGAAGTTTTTGAGTAGAATGCTTTTTTATAGACTTGAGGAATATCTTGAAAAATCTGTTCTTTTTCATTTTATTCTCAATATACTAATTGTAGGTGTATCTTTTTCTTTTTTTTTTTTTTTTTTTTTTTTTATAGCTACAAAAATAAACACCAATTGTACTACCACAGACTATAGTTAATCTTTTGTCTTTTAAAAAATTCTGTTCTAATATTTCCTTTCATATTTTTTTTTTCTTTATAATAAAGATATCAACACATTTTTTGAGATGTGCATTTAACAGCAACTTAATGGACGGAAACATAACTATAACCTTATATGCAAATATATGTAAATATATACAAATATATACGAGAATGGATAAGTATATATATATACATGCAAATGTACGTATGAACATACGGACACTGGTTCTTACGTCATTCTGTTAAGGAATATACTTAAGATAAATGTTTCCCCTTAAATTTCAAAAAGAAAAATATGATCATATTACATAAGAATTGCCTTAACTACATTTAATGTCAAATGTACCTTACGCTATTTTTATTAGAGCAAAAAAATAAAACAAAAAATAAATTGAGAAAAGATGCAAAAAATAAGTCCAGTAATGGAAGAAAAAATAAAATGAGAAATGAAAAAAAAAATTTTTTTAAATATATTAATTAAGGCAATTATAAATGGCAAGAAGTAGGTATATTAAAGTAACAAAATAGGGAAATAATTTTATGTCTATCTTTTGGCTTTTTTTTATTTATTTTTTTTATGTAACTCATATTTTATAACGATTAATTGTAAAAACTGCATTGAGAACTAATTAACTCGTCAAAGGGATAACGTTTGTAAATATCTACGTACGTATTTAAGTATGTATATATATACACATGCACGTGCGTACCCATACATACACATACTTTTAACCTTTTGACGGTCGGCATTGTTACACATTTCAGAAGATTTATGAGTGCATGTTTATATTCTTTCTTATGCTTTTAATATTTATCAAAAGGCTGAAAAACAATTTGTTCTGCGCTTTTTTTTCTTTTTCTTTATTTTATCTTTTCTTCCACACTCCCCTTATCAAGTATGTAAGTTGGTAAGAGTTATACAGTCAAACATTAAAAAAAAATAAAAAAAATAAAAAATAAAATAAAATGTAAAACTTGCTACATTAGTTTATATGTATATATATATACATATATACACGTTTTTGCTTGCTTTGTTGATTTGTGTTTGATCTTTAACTGCCCCCAATTTCCAATTGTTTATGTTTAAATAAGAAAAAAATGAGTTGATACATATTCATAAGTTTGCACCACAAATATTTGAGCAATAAAAAGTTCAAACTTAAGGAATACAAATAATATTGTAGAAATAGATAAGTCTGTAAGATGTTCGTTCATATGAATTTAATAACACATAAAGTGTAACATATAACACAAAATACATGTGCCATATAACTTTTCTTTTTTTTTTTTTTTTTTTTAAAAAGAGTAATACCTGAATAATATGTTAATAATACGCGAGTAATATGTTACTGCATTTAAAAGAATTCTTGTGAAAAGTTCTAAAAAATAAAAAAGATTAAAATGTGAAAATCATAAAGTTGTGTGTAAAAATATTTTTACTTAGCGTATGTGTGCGAGTCTTTTTACAACCATTCAATTTTATATATAATTAAATAATACATATGAAAATAAAAAAAAAAAAAAAAAAATATGTTTCTGTGAAAGCAATGTGCATAATATATAAGTTATGCGTAAATGTATTTATATATTTGATATCTATGTAATTGCGCGCGTGTACATTGTATGCATATGTGTATCTGTACATATATTTATGCGCATATATATATATATTATATATATGTGATGTTTGTGAGAAAAAATTTGTTTTTCACTTTATCAGGGAAAACGTTTTCTTCTTATAATTTTTTTTTTTTTTTTTCTTGTGTGTGTGTGTATTTTGTCTACATATATATATATATATATATAAATATATGTACACATAAATTGTTTGTATCTATTTATATATGTTTGTATGATTACCCCTAACTTCACTGATAACTATTTTAATGTTTCTGTTAAGTGTTTGTCTGTTCAATCTTTAGTATGTTTTCACCTTTCCAGCTTGTTTGTTTTTTTTTGGTATTTTGTTTTACCTTTTCATTTTATCTCATAATTTGATGATACTTAAAGTGCGTGTTACATAGTACATGGATATATACACACTTGCATGTACATATATACGCCGGAGCATGTATGTTTACACATGTGAATTCATATAAAAATGTACCCCTATACATATACACTTGTGTGTTTCTAATTTTATGAACAATATCTATGTGAATAATATCTCTATGAACAATGTGTCTATGAACAATGTGTCTATGAACAATGTGCCTATGAACAATGTGCCTATGAACAATGTTCCTATAAACTTGTTGTAGGTTCCATATATTATGAATTCAATTTTTTTGGCAATGTTTGTTTTCTACCATAATTTAAAGTGTTAAACGTTGAACATTTTTAATCGTTTGTTAATATACTTATAAAAATGTGTAATGGTAATTAAACCAGAATTGTATGTATATATATAAGTACGTATGAGTGTGTATATGTACGTATGTGTGTATATAAGTATGTTTATGCTTGTATATGTACGTATATGTGTGTATAAGTACGTTTATACGTGTATATGTATGTATATGTGTGTATAGTTACGTTTATGAGTGTATATGTACGTATATGTATGTATATATATTTATATATATATATATATGCGTATATTCTAACATATCGTATAATTATATATGTAACTTTGACCTAAACATAAGGCGTTGGAGAAATTTGCTCTCTGTCAATTTGAAAATATCATATTCTGCAAATTTTTAAAAATGTGCAATATTCTTCCTTTTCGTTTTATTAATTTACGTTAGCTTTGACATGTTTCGCTTAGTTTTGATGATTCTGCTATGTTTTTTTGCTAACATGTACATATATGTATATATGTGCATACATTTTTGTGTACATAAGTATATATACATATGTGCATACATAACTGTGTGTACTCCCTTTACAAACTAACACATTCCAATGAATTTGTCTTTTAATACACAATTAATTAATTTATTATAAGCAAAAATAACAAAAAACTAAGAAAAAATAAGAAAAAAAAAAAAAAAAAAAAAAAAAAAAAGTGACAAATATAGTGATATAGAATAGGCAGAAAAAAAGTAAAATAAGTAATTATGGAAACTATATTTAGAAAACTTAGGAGATCTAGTAGAAAAAAAAAAAAATTAGTAGAAGTAGATACAATTGATGAAAGAGACTGGGCTCATGCAAAAACGTTAGATTTAGAAGGTAATTGTATTTGTGCTCATACACATGCATGTTTGCACACGCGCATACGTATATAAAATTGGCATATATATATATATATATATATATATATATGTGCATATGCATATATTTAGGACATACATACAAGCACGCTCTTATTTTTCTGTATTTCCTTTTTATACCGTGGACATGCAAATATGCTCGTTGAACCTGATATCGTATAACTCAATTTCTTGTTTTATAAATCTGTGTACATTTTTTTTTTTTTAAATAATAAAAAGAGTAACAACAACTTTTGCGTAATTCTGTTGTGACACAAGTGTATGTGCATAGCATAATGACCCATTCCTCTCCGCTGTAGACAGTTATTTCATATTTTTAATCCTTTCTCTGCATTTTTATATGTATATATGTATGCAGATATACTTATGCGAATGTATATGCGTATACGTATATATATATGTATATACACACATGTAAACCTATTCTTTCTTTCCCCTTTTAGAGGACACGTCCGAACAGAACTACGGCAAAACATATAAAAATAAAATAAAAAAAAATGAAAATAAAAATGAAAAACGAGAAAACAGTTTAGAAGATTATTATGTAATGAATAACGAATTAGGAAGCGAACAAAATCGAAAAAAAGAAAAATTTTATTTAAATTCCTTTTCGCGGATGAATGAAGATTTAACTACTGTTAGCACAGATTTTACTAATGAATATTATATTAAAAAGAAAAGAACTGAACATAACAAATATATGAACGATCATGAAAAAAAAAAACTTACATATCTACGTGGTGACTTTGGAAAATACCAAAGTGAAACGAAAGAATATTTGGAACCTTATGAGCAACTAGATTTGTACCGTGAAGCAGATATTGAACAGTTAAAGGGGAGAGCACTGCATGGGACATACGAAGAGGACGAAGCGGAGGATGTATTATCAGACGAAGCAGTGGACGAAGTGGAGGATGGAGTAGCAGACGAAGCAGCGGACGAAGCAGACGAGTACGAATACGAATATATGGATGATCAAGCGAGAGACGATGAAAAGGAGAGTGTATATACGTACGAAGACCAAACCAAAGATAATAAGTACAGTAAAAAAGATGAAGAAAAAAGCAATACACAGAGTGAACACAGTAAAGAAAGTATATTAACTGATAAGAGTGAAACTCATTTAGCAAATGAGTCTGAGGAAAACGAGGTATATTTTGAAGAAAAATTAGACATCTACAGTACAGAAGAAATAGATAATGAAGTAGAAGTAGCATATGTTAAAGGGAAAGGTAGATGTATGTTTACAAGAAAGAATTTAGAACCTGGTTCTATCATATTTATAGAAAAACCCTTATTCATTATAACACCAAGTTTAAATGAAAAATTGTGGGATTATTTAAATAAATTAAATAATGAAGAGAATTTTGAATTACCACTTAAATGGCATTTTGCTGCTTTGTGTACAATTACTCTACTTAATGATATTGATTTTAAGGCATGTATTGATAAGTGGATTCCAGAACCTGACAAAGGAGCAGATAAAGATGTATTCAATGTTTTAGATAAAGTTTGTGAGAAAAAAATAACTAAAAATGGGTATAAATATTACTATTATAAAAACAAATTAATAGAACCCGATATTTACGATAGAATCATACAAGTCTGGCACTACAATGCCTTCGGTCACCACACGGACAACGAGGGATTGGTCCTGTACAACCGTAAAGCAGAAAAAGAAAGAGAAAGAGCAAAGAAAAACAAGAACAAGGATAAAAAGAGAAAAAGCAAAAATGATTAAGCATACTAAACACATTAAAACGTAAAAATGTAAAAAAAAAAAAAAAAAAAAAAAAAAGAATTATAAAATAGCATGAAAAATATGCGCAAAATGATATTATTTGCTGCGTTCATTTTTTTTAAAGGCATTTCGATGCTCGCCCATAGCTGCAATTCAACTGCTTGTTGGCATTACGGGGAAAATGATAGCTTCGTTTTACGGGCAAGGGTCAAGTTAAATGTCGGGGACGAACTTACAATATCGTATCTTGGGGACGATGATTTGTATAAATCCTCCAACAGTAAAAAAAAAAAAAAAAGACAAGAGAACAAGAGAACATGAGAACAAAAGTGTTTAGGGTCTCCCCCCACGAAAACGCTTTCTTTTACAAGTGCATACCACATGTGTAAGAGTTTGTACATGTGCATGCATGTGTATATGCATATGTAGGCATACGAATGTGTATATGCTCTAATGTATGTGTGTGTTTATTTATAATTGCCAAAATTTATACTTAATATGTTTACTCATCCCGTCCTTTATATGCAGTCAGGAGAGAAAAGCTCACGAATTGGCTGTTTGTCTGCATGTGCAGTAGGTGTACAAATCCAGTTGACAACTCCAGGGGATTTAAGTGCTCAACTTGTGGAATAGGTAAAAGAAAAAGGGATACCACTAGTTCGAGTGTTGCATGTATTGTTAAGGAGTGCTTGGTGTTACAAGACATGCACTCACTCAACACATACACACGTACACCGCTATACATCCTAATACACACACATTTTTAACATTGCGCAGGGACTTTTTTCATAAAGAGCGAGTACCATGATGAAATACCTATAATAACCAAGTGTAACATTTGTCTATCAGAAATATCAGAGAGTACAGCATACGAATACATTGAATATGAAAATAGCTACATAGAGAGGTTACAACAAACAGACAAAAGTGACTTGACAGATGCCTTAGCTGTCTATGTACAGGCAGAAAAAATATTTACTCAACACTGGATTATGTATCAGTTATATACAATACTTTTTGAAGGATATAGAGATGCTTGTCAATGGAATAAAGCTATATATTACCAAATGCTAAGAATTAGATATGCTGTTGATGTAATACCTAGAGCCAATTATGTATTGGCTTGGTTATATGAAGAATTAGGAGAAATTCATGCAAATTCTATCAATGCTGATATTTTATTAACAGAAAATGATTTTACAATTTCCTATGAAGACAAGTAATAAAAAAAAATTTTTTTTTTTTTTTTTTGGTTTTAATATGTATACATATATATATATCTACACTTTACTTTTTACACTATATAGTACACATATACAGTACCATATATGACATATATATATATATATATATATATATATATATATATATATATATATTATATTTTTATTTCTGCCTCCCTACTAAAAAAAATAAAATATTCATATACTCAATCAAGTGACAAAATGTGAATAAACATTTGTTATATATACGTTTTGAAAAGTTAGATGAAAAATGAACTTGGGAATTTTATTTGTACACTTATTCTTACCATTTTTTAGGAAAAGAATTTGTTCACATTTTTTGAAGTCCATACATTTACTGGAAATATTATGTGGGTATTCCCATGACTACTTAAAGGACTCCTTGGTAAGTAACAAAGAGTAAATGTAGTGCACACCACGTCCATCCATCTACCTGTCTGCGTAGCTATATATATGTGCATATCGATACGTATACGCAATGTATAACATGTATATATATATGTAAATGTTCATCGACGTACACGCGCAAACACACGGACATATATGTTGACGCTTATACACACATATATATGCGCACACTATGAAAGGAAGACTACATGGTCACAATACTATTAACACACTCAACATGTGAGTATACATACACATGCACACTTCTTCCTTCAGAACAAATACTACAGGATTGATAGCTTGACCACTACAGATGCCCCACAGATAGAGGAGTGAACAAAAATAAAATATACATATAAATATACATATATGTATATATATGCTTATGTTAAGGGACATATTTCATTTCTGTCGGTATCGTAGTACTTTTCTCTCCACTTATGTATAATGTGAAAAGCCCAAACGCAAATATTAAATTATTGTCTTATTGTCCGAAAGCTCACATTTTTTATTCCCAAAATTTGTCAATTCTACAGAAGTAAAAAAAAAAAAAAAATTACAATGCTTCATCCACACAATGTACTTATAGCAAAAAAAAGAAAAAAAAAATAAAAAAAAGTAAAAAAAAATAAAACCATATTTGTTAATAAAAAATTATATCATCATTCTAGTATTTTAATTTTAAATATTTTAAAATTGTTTCTACGATTTTATAAATACATCCTACTTTTTATAGTTTTATTTGTGTTTTATTTGTATTTATTTTTTTTTTTTTTTTTTTTTTTTTTTTTCATTTCATTCTGACTATATTTGTTTACAACATTTAAAATAAGAATATTATTATTAATAACAGGGAATTACTAAATAGTAGTAACAAAAGGAAAAAAGAAGGAAAAAAAAAAAAGAACAAAGGACGGTAAAAAATGATGAAAAAAGGTATGGCAAAAAAGACTAAGAAAATATGAGAAAAAAATCAGAAAAAGCTTAGTAAAAATAATCAAAAAAAACTTGGTCAAAATAATAAAAAAAGGCACGTACAAAAAATCAAATAAAGTATGGCAAAACGAGCAAACGAATGAGCAAAAAAAATTCGCAAAAAAATAAAAATGAACCGGAATCAGTAAAAACGCATAAAAGTGATCAAAAAAACGCTAAACAAAACGACAAAAGGATGCTAAAAAAAAAAATAAATAAATAAAAATATGTGAACAAATTCGCAAAACGGAGAAAAACGGTAAAAAAAAGAAATTACTCAAAGATGTATTTATTTAAAAGTTTTCTTACCCTTACGTATGTACAGTACAACCACCTTTTCACTTTTTCTACAATAATAAAAGGGGGAGGGGATTGGGACCTTTATTATTATATAGTGCTTCTAAATTCAACTTATATATGAAATGGAGAACGTGTGCTTAATTTTATCTTAACGCACACAAGGCGCATATACATATATATATATATATATGTAGCTCACTCTTGTCTCCTACTCAACTAAAGGAATATACGCTTCATCTAACGAGCAAGTTTTTTTGAGTCCAAACTCGTCTGTTTTAATTCTCATATATCCGTTTTCTCCCCAGTATTTTCCCCACGAGTTTTTAATAATATAGTAATAATGTTTATCATTCTTTTTGGTAACTGAATTGTACTTTTCTTCCACACCATAACCAACAATCGATACAGCATGGTTTAGTTCTCCCGCGCATTCTCCATCAAATATACCTTCGTCATAATATATAAAATCTTCACTGGCTGCTACAGATATAGTAATAGGTCCTACAAACTGAATAGCCTCTTTATATTTATCTTCAGGTACTTCTACATAACTATTAATGGTATATTTCTTTTGACATGAATCTACTTGACACATTTCCGGCATATTAGCAACATAGGGATATTCATCTTCTGTACATAATCCTCCTATATCTATTATATCCTCAAAAGCTAAGGAGGTGAATCCACCATCACATCCAAAATTATGTAATGAACAATCAACTAATTCTTGCTCACTAACAAAAATCATCTCATTTTTCCTGATGGCATACTGAGATTCTATAACACCTACAACACTAAAAGCCCAACATGAACCACAATTTCCTTGATCCTTAACAGGGGTAACACCTTTATGTAACCTCCAGTCATAACGTACATAGTCCAACACAGCATCTTTTGGCTTATATTTGTTCAGTACATCTTCGTAATTACTTAAGTGTGCTCGTTTATACCCATTACTATTATTACTATCACTTGCATCGAACTTTTTTAAAGTTAACAATTTATTTTTCACTTCTTCAAAAGTTAAATCTGCAAATCTGTTAATTTTTTTTTTATATAAATTATTCGATTTGTTATGTAAATTTATTTTCTTAAAATTTTCCGAAAAAATAAGAAATTTCTCTTGCATCTCATCCACATTTTTATATTTTCTATGATGCTCTTTTATAAACGTATAAAAAGCGCTCGCTGTTTCTAAATTATTCATTAAAAATTTTGTATCAAAAAAATTTACTATACTTTGTTTGTTTACTACTTTTAAATTTCCAAACCTTTTCTTATAACTACTTGAATTATCATTGTTATTTTCATTATAATTATTACTACTACTACTATTACTGTTGCTACTATCCAATGCAATTATCATGTTAGTCTTCTCATTACCCTTTTCTAAGTTTTCCTCATTTTTGTCATATGCCGATATTAGTTCCTCAATTTTTGATACAATTAATTTCTTCCCACTTTTGCTCTTTAATAAAGAATTAATTACAAAGTCATCATTCACAATTTCCGTAGATGAATTATTAAAAATTTCGCTATTTGGTCCTAATTTGCTGATATATATTACGGAACAAGCAAATATGCATATTGCTGATATGGAAAAGATGATCAGTAAATTCTTTTTCTTTTTAGAACTGCTGCTCTCCTCTGTTTTTTCCACAAAAAGTTCTTTTTCGGGTTTAACGTATTTGTCATTAGAATACTCCACGTGATACTCCATTGTCCAGATATAACGAAATAGAACAGTGTATGTTTTATTTGCGCTTTATTTGTGTTTAATAGAAGCGATCCTTATGTTTTATCCGCGTTTTATTTTCTTATTATGTATGTTGTATATACGTCATATATATATATGTTTTACATATGTTTACATATGCTCTATATTTATGTTTATCATATAGAAAAAAAAAAAAAGCGCAGATCAAAATAATTCGCATGAGAATCTTCTATTCACTGCAAGTTTATTACAAAGACATTAAAAGTATGCCCCAACTACAATAAAAAATTTTATTTTTTATTTTATTCATACACTAAAAAATTAAAAAAAGAAAAGAAAAACATGAAAAATGTGAAAAATGTAAAATATAGGAAAAATTTTAAACTTGGAAAAATTTAAAACATAGCAAAAATTTAAAATACAGCAAAAATATAACAAATATGAAAAAAATAACAAACAGAAAAAATAAAATGAATTGGAAATATGGAAGAAATTGGAAAAATGAGAAAAAAAAAACAAACAAACAAAAATATTTATTCTGTTAAAAATTTCACTTAAAACAAAAATGTAATATATATAAAAAAAAAAAGATGCAAAAAAACTGGCATATTTTATGTATAAACCCAAAGTGCATTCTAACTCCATAAAAATTTTGCATGAAAAAATAATTAAAAGAATTTGTATGTGGAAATATTCTAAAAAAAAGAAAAAATAAAATAACAATAAAAAATTTCTTTTTTTATTAACAAATTTTTTTATTATTGTGTTTTAATTTTTTTATTCTATGTTATATTCATATTTTGATTTCGTTGTAATGCATATTTTATTTATCATATTATTACTATTTTTTTTACTATTATTGTATATTATTTACTATTGTTGTAAATTATATACTATTATTTTATATATTATATACTGTTACTGTATATTATTTACTGTTATTACTATTTTATTTTTTCCTTGTTATTATTATTTAGAAAATACGTTATTACAAAATTGCCATCGGCATAGTAACTGTATCGATATTAATATTTTTTAAGTCTATTATCAAGCAAAATTTGGGAAAGTATGTATGTTATGAATATGGTGCAGTAAAGTAAATAGAAATTGCAATCAGAACTAAACTTAAAAAAAACCACAAAGTTGTACATATATATATGTCATATATATGTATATTTATACATATGTGTGTACGTACGTGCATACGTTTACATACGTACGAATGCATACATATATATATATATATATTATATATATTATATATATATATAATATTACGTAAATACGTTGTGTGCTTTTTAAACAATTAAGTATAAGACAAAATGTCCACTTAAAATAGTTTATTAAGAAGTACTGTTGTTTTATGGCTATATATTACAAGTAACGTATATTTGAAGAGTGGTTTTTTTATATCTGGAAATTATATAATGTTGATAAGGGGAAATATGTAAATCTATTTGTGCGCACGGGAAAATAGTTTCCTTAAAGTTAATTTTTTTTTTTTTTCATTTTTTAGTAAAATTAATATTGCAACAATGCAATAATGTAATAATGCAATAATTCAATAATTAGTTATGTAATACGTGATTTAGTAAAGATTATAATAAATACATTAATATTTACAGACGCGTATGTTGTAAAATTTTTCCATTATGACAAAAAAAATGAAAAAAAAAAAAAATTTACATTTATAGTTAATGTTTTAACGAAGTTCTCCGCGCAAAACACAATTATGTAAAAATAGGAAAAGTCTGCAATTTGGAAAAATACGAAAATTAATTTAATTTGTATAAAACTTCAAAAGAAAGACATATTACTGGAAAAAAAAATAAATAGCAACAAATGAGCGCGACATGGCATCGAAATAGCATCGAATTAGCATCGAATTAGCAACAGATTAGCTAAAACATAATCATAAAAATAAAGAAAATACAATTCCGATGTAACAGAGATACATAAATGCATTAAAGTTTACCTAAAACACCTTTAATGTAATTCCAGTTTTACAACTCATTACAGTCAATGCTATTTGAAAAAGTACAATTTACGCAATTATATTTATGCGTATTTTAGTTGTCTTAAATAACTATATTTTTACGTCGAACACATTCTTGTTACTACTGCTGCTAAAATTTTATATTTCACTCTACTTATCCCAGCTATTCCAAAGCAGTAAACATATTAGGAAAAACTGCTTTTATAATTCTAATAATATAATAATATAAAATATGTAGAACTGAATTAACAAATGGGAAAGTTCTTAGAATGAGTGTAAAAAATTTAATGTAAAATGTTGGATGCAAAATATGGAATTCAAAATGTAGAATTCAAAATACGAATGGCCTTAAAATAGAAGTAGCTCAATAATCATAGATACTTGAGAGTAGAATAAAAATTAAATCTGCATTTGACAGATGTTTAGGGTGTTATATATCCCTCCCTATTTTATTAAACTTTTAATTTAACATGTTTTATCTTAATTTATCACAATTTATTTTTTAACATGTTTTATTGTATATATTGTATTTAATTACAACTTCTTTTTTTTTTTTTATGACCACTTAACGCAAAGTAATAAATTCTGAACGGTTCATGTTTTATCAGAAAAGGCCTATTTTTAACATTTGCTTCTTCCCCTTTTTTGTTTGTGTGTGTCACTAAGCATAATACAGGAATAGGTTTAAAATCTTTAATGCAGCTTTTTTATTTTACTTAAAAATTTTTTTTTTTTTTAGCTAGTTTGTTCATAAAGTTCAAAAAAAAAAAAAGAAAAAAATTGCTAATCAAATTATATAGTAATAAAAAAAAATAAAATTAAAAAAAAATAAAATTATAAAAAAAAAGTTCATATAAATCATGTTCATCAAAATATATTTACAAATTCTTAATGCATGTGTATACGGAAATCAGTAATACGGCGGTATTAATGTATGTTATTTAAAAATTAAATAGTTCAATATAATGTTTATTAACCATACACACGCGTGGGACTTAAAAAAAAATAAAAAATACAATAAATACATATACATTTTCATATGTGTGTACCCTCTGTATTATGGCCCTAAATATCATCAATAATAGCGGTGAAGGCCTGTGCACCCAATAAGCAAGTCTTCAATAGTCCAAACTCGTCCGTTTTAATCCTCATATATCCTTTTTCACCCCATTTTTTCCCCCATGAGTTTCTGATAATATAATAATAGTGTTTTTCCTTTATTTTTAGTGCGGTATTATATATTTCTTCCATACCATAACCAACAATAATTACGGCATGGTTCACGGAACTTGCACAAGAACCATCAAAAATACCACCCTGATAGTAAGCGAAATCATCGTTTGCTGCAATACTTACACTTAAAGGACCTAAAAATCGTATGGCTTCCTTAAATCGAACTTGCGGTATTTCTACATAAGTTTTAATTTCATATTTTGTTTTACACTTATCAATATCACATAATTCTGGAGTTAAATCTATATATGGATAATATTTTCCTTCACACAAACCTCCAAATTCTATCATATCATCAAAAGCTAAAGGAATAAATCCATATAAACATCCATTATTTTTAAAAGAGCACTCAATTAATTCTTGTTCACTTAATTGGACTAATTTTTTTCTTCTAATGGCATACTGTGATTCTACAACTCCTACTGTGCTAAAAGCCCAACAGGAACCACAATTCTTTTGATCTTTAACTGGTGTAACGGCATTAAGTTTTCTCCAATCATGAATAACATGATCAAAATTTTCATCCTTTTTTTTATATTTAATAATTACATCTTCGTATTCACTTAAGCGTGGTAACTTATTACCAATTTTTTTTAAATCGAATGTTTTTAATGTTAAGTATTTATTTTCAAATTCTTCATACGTTAAGTCACTAAATCTGTTAAGTCCTTTTGTATATAAACTATTCGATTTGTTATGTGCTTCTACTTTTTTCAAATTTTCTGAAAAGATAAGAAACTTTTGTTGCATTTCTTCTACAGAATTATATTGCTTTCCATGTTCTTTCATAAACATATAAAAGGAGTTAACTGTTTCTAAATTACTCATTAAATATTTCATATCAATAAAATTTATACCATTATATCTTATCCCGTTTGTTACAGTTTCCACATTGTTCATATATGTAGTAGTATTAACACATTTTTTATCATTGCATCCATCTTTTTTAAGAGTTTTATTATACTGTATTCCATTTTTTTTTAAATCATTATCGTTTTTATCATATAAAGACATCAATTCTTCTATTTTTGACACAATGAATTTCTTTCCATTTTTACTTTTTAATAAAAAATTTATTATATAATCGTCATTCATGTTTTCTGTAATTGAGTCATTAAACGTGTAGTTATTTTTTTTGGGTCTTGAAAAATAAAGTGCGGAACAAGCAACAACACAAATTGTTGCAACGGACAGAAGAATGAAGTAGTTCTTTTTCTTTTTAAAAGGCACTTTATCAATTTCCTTTTCTCCAAAGGCTTCTTTTTCCGTTTTAATTGATTCGTTTGATGAGTAGTGTATGTGGTACTCCATCGTTAAAAAAAAATATATATGTATATATGTATATATATATGTTTATGTATGTACGTATATAAATATATACGTATAATTGCCCTACTACGTATATTTAACAAATTTAAACGAAAGGTTTAATCTGGTTGAACTAACACAAGCATATAATGTTAAACGTAATCATCAAAATATTAATTGCGCATTAAAAAGGAACAAACAAAACTTTATTTTTTTTTTTTTTCGGGAAATAATATTATGTTACAATGCAAAAAAATATATACTATTTTATGCAAGCGTTATGGATGAAAAAAAAAAAAAAAGGTTGAACTTTTTTTTGAAATGCTAAAAGGTAACAAACTTATTTATTATTTTTTCCAACGTTAAAAGGGATAAATATATGTACTATTTATTTTAAAACTAATTAAAGTGTTACAAGAGTATACTATGTTTCTACTGAAAATTCTACTAATAGTAAAATGGACTTTATTCTGTACTAAATAAAAAAAAAACAAAAAAAAGGAGGAAAAAAGCAAAAAATGCAAAAAAAGGAAAAAATATAAAAAAATGTAAAAAAGGAAAAAAATATAAAAAAATGTAAAAAATGAAAAAAAAGGAAAAAAGGAAAAAAGTAAGAAAGTAAAAAAGTAAGAAAGTAAAAAAAGTTAAAAAGTCAAACAAAGCAAAAAAGGAAAAAAAGAAAAAAAAGGAAAGAAAAAAACCTTAGCTTAAAACTTCTTAATGTTGCACTAATTAATAATGTAACGGAAAAAAGAATAAATAATTTTTTACTATTCTCCCTATAGGCCATTCCCTTAATATCAATTTCACGCAAAATTTATGAAAATATTTTAATATATAAATAATTATTAATGTTAAAAAATTTTTAAAATTTAGAATTATACACATATAATATATATGGTGAAAAAATAAATATTCTAGAAAAAAAGAGAAAAAAAATTAAAAAATTTTTTTTGATATAAATTGTGAGTTATGTAAAATTTGTTCTTTTGTTATTGCATTTTCCCCATCGGTTTTACACCATGTTTTTATTTTACCGTGCCTTACATTATTACAAAGAATTAAGCGTACTAAAGAAATTAGAAGACTAAGTAACGCACATATTATGTTTATATATATATGTATATATTTTTTATATTTATATATTTGTACATATAATTATACATTCATACATACATATTATGTGCCCTTTTTACGGCTTAATTTTTTTTATTCATAGAAATAATCAGATGGTATACCAATTCAAAGGGCTGAATCAATTTAATTTGCCTACCTATTAAGCAAACAACAAAAAAAGCAAAAATTAATTTAAAATTTTTAAACTACTTTTGTGTTGCTTCTTTTTATTGTTCATTGTTTCCTCACCACTTGGTTAAGCCACTTTTTTATTGATATATATATATAATGCAAAATTGGCTTAAATGCTCTCAAAAAAGCAAATCAACAATATTAAGCTTTAAAAAATATGGCGCAACTGATTAGAGGAAAAATGAAAAAGCTGAAATTAAATTTTGTAAAACTGCCACTATTATTTTAAAACTTTTCTACTACAAAAAAAAAAAATTCTTTTTATAATTATAATTTTTAATACACATGGATGAGATTAGCAAAACACACCGATAAAGAAACGTTTTCCCTACCGTTAAATTGACACAAATATATATATATACATACATACACGCATACATACGTACACGCATACATACGTACACGCATACATACGTTCACGCATACATACATACGTTCACGCATACATACATACGTTCACGCATACATACATACGTTCACGCATACATACATACATACACGCATACATACAACATGCATACGTATGCGTTCTTGTGTGTATAAAAATGGCTTAATGTGTGTAGCACCGCAGCCTGCTAACATTTGCATACATACGTGTTATTTCTTTGTTGTTTCTTTTTTAACTAATGTTTTTGATCTTTAGCTTTTATTCAGAACGTTTAAAGAAATAAGAACATGTGAAAGTCATAATATGAAAAAGTAAAAAAATTATAAAATAAAAAAATCATAAAAAAATGAATAAGTGAAATAATGAAAAAGTAGTAATGAGGTATATAGTAACAAAATGATAAAATTGCAAAAGAAATAAAAAAAAATAATAAATGACAAATAACAAATTTAATCTGTCAAGCAAGAAGAGCGAAATACATATATATATATAAAGGATAAGGACATCAACGAAATAGAGTTAAATTATGGCCAACATGGGAATATAATTTATATATGTGTATAATAGGAACCGTTTCGTGTGTATGCAGAACATACTACAATTTATATCCTTTCTAATGAACAACACAAGGAAAACTAAAATAGCATGAAACGACTATTCGATGTCAGTAAGGTGGTTGTTTTCCTTCGACCTGAACTAACAAGCGCATCGTCGTTTTACACTTATGTAAATATACACAAAATGCTAAGGGATCCCCCTCTTTTCATATCGTATCATACATATATTTTTTGTATTATTACTATTTCCTCTAATCAATCATAGCAATTATCGCTTCAGTTCCTAATAAACAAGGTTTTCTATATCCATTTTCGTCTGTCTCTAATTTTATAAAACCTCTCTCACCCCATGTTTCTCCCCATGAATTTTTTATAATATAATAATAATGTTTTTTATTTTTCTTTAACATAGTATCATATATTTCTTCTACACCATAACCAACAAGAATGACAGCATGGTTAGGTTCATCACCACATTCCCCATCAAATATACCTCCTTGATAGAAAGCAAAATCATCACTAACAGCAATACTAACACTAATGGGTCCTAAGAATTGAACTGCCTCTTTAAATTTAAATTCGGGTACTTCTAAATAACTACTAATGGTATATCTATTTTTACATTTATCGAGTTGACATAATTCTGGCACTTTACCTACATAAGGATAATCACTCTCTGAACACAAACCTCCTAACTCTATTACATCATCAAAAGCTAAAGGAATAAAACCACCATCACATCCAGCATTTTTATTAGAGCAGTCAACTAATTCTTGTTCACTTATTGATGAAAAAATATTTTTTCTAATTGAATATTGAGATTCTATAACACCTACAGCACTAAAGGCCCAACATGAACCACAATTTCCTTGATCCTTAACAGGGGTAACACCTTTATGTAACCTCCAGTCATAACTTACATGATCAAACACAGCATCTTTTGGTTTATATTTATTTATTGCTTCATCATAACTAATTATATTGGATGATTTATATGTTCCATTATTTGGATTAAATTTTTTTAAAGTCAAATACTGTTTTTTAAATTCTTCAAAAGTTAAGTCACTAAATTGGTTGACTCCTTTTCTATATAAAATATTATTGGATTTGTTATGTGCTTCTACTTTTCTTAAATTTTCGGAAAAGATAAGGAACTTTTCTTGCATAACTTCAATGGATTTATAGTCCTTTCCATGTTTTTTCATAAACATATAAAAAGAATTAACTGATTCTAAATTAGTCATTAAAAATTTTGTATCATAGAAATTCACCTGATCGTTCTTTTTTACTACTTTTAAATTTCCAAACCTTTTCTGATAACTACTATTGCTGCTACCACTACAACTAGTACAACTCCTATTGTGGTTTCCTTTAACTACGGCATTATTATTATAATTCGACTGGTTTTCCCTTTCTAAATCATTACCACTAATCTTATCATGTGATGATATGAGCTCTTCAATTTTTGATACAATAAATTTCTTTCCACTTTTACTCTTCAAAATTGATTTAATAACAAAATCGTCATTATCATTTTCCTTATCTAATCTATCAAATATATCCTTATTTTTTCCTGTTCTTATGAAATAAATCAGTGAATATGCAAATATGCATACTACCGAAATTGACAATACTATGAGTAAATTCTTTTTCTTTTTTGCACTACTGTTATCCTCCATTTTTTCTACAAAATATTCTCTTTCTGGCTTGACATATTTATCCTTAGAATACTCCATGTGATACTCCATCGTTCAGAAAAGAACAGAATACCAATTAATTGTTATGTAGCTCGTATAAATATCAAGATATATGTATATATATCACTATGTGTATATATATATCACAATAAACATATATATATTAAATATATGTGGTTAATATAAATTGAAAAGAAGGAAAAGGCAAGGGTAAATTAACGCAATAATAAAAATTCCTTAATTTGTTTAAAAAATATATTATAAATAAATATACATACAAATAGATACAAACAAATGCAATATATATATATATATATATATTTATTTATTTATATAATATCCTTGATAATCGAACAATTTAAAAATAAAAAAAAAATTTTTTGGAAACTTAAAAAATATTGTAATAATAACATATTATTTCTTTTCTATTATAATTATTCATTAAATTAAAACAAAATCAATTAACTCTTTCATATAAAAAAATTGACATAATTAAAAATATATATATGTAAATTTTTACTATGTAACTATTGTTACTTATTCTTATTATTCTTAAAAAATTTACAATACATGTACTTAATATATAAATATACATATACATACATATAATGTATATATATATATATATATATATTACAAATATATTATATCTATATGTACATATATACTTACATTTACAATATATACATGCGTTTTGACAGTTTAACGAAAAAAGGAAAAATTACATTTATTTTTATACATTCAAATCATTGTAGAATATCTAAATAATTGAATATTGGAATATTTGAAAATCTTAATATTTACAAATTTAAACAAATTTACAATAAAAAAAAAAAAATTTAATTCGAGAGGATAAAATTACCTCTTTTACATAATATATCAATCTATGTACATAATAATATTATATACATAAAATAGCACTTCTGTTTTTTAAACTATTTAGTGTTTCATTTTGAATACTATTGTTCTATTTTACTCTATTATTACCTTGCTTTTTCTTTTGTTCTTTTCTTTTTTTTTTTTTTTTTGATTTATCATTTTTTTATTTCGTTTAATTTTATTATCCATGTTTAATAGATAAAAAAAAAGAAAAAAAAAAAAAAAACAAAAAAAGCAAAAGTTCATACATAATCGGATATATTATATATGTATAAGGTATCTTTTTTTTTTTTTCTCAAAACTAGGAAAAATTTAAACTGTTTGTATATATTTATATTATGTTCCCGCAGGGTGATGTCAACTTTAAATTACATATGAAACATGCAAGAAAAAAAAAAAAGAAATTAAATATATAATCATATAATCCTTGCAAAACTCCCATAATTCGTAAATTCTACATATTTTGAAGTTTGCACATTTACATTTTATTTTATGTTTTTTACAAAATGTAAATTTATATAATGATATTATATACGTACAATATATATTACAGATATGAGAAAAAATGTTTTCAACAATGGTAGTGTAGATGCTAAATATATATAAATATTTATATATATAATAATATTGTGTGGTTAAGTGTAAAATAATTTTAAAACAATTCTTTTTCTTGTTTATTTATTTTTTTTTTTTTTTTCCCTTTAACACTAATTTACAAAATATATGAGAAATTAAAAAAAATCGGAACTTACCCCTTTCCACATGCTTGAAAATTGCTCGGGTTAAAACGAAAAAACAAATTTTTAAGTGAAAAACTTATGAAAAAAAAGGGGAACAATTCATATAATATATTTCTTATATACTAAATATACGTACATTTTCATTTTAATTTGTTCATACTTTATTTATATGCTGTGTATGTGATATTTATACAATTTTTTTTATATTTTCAAATATATCTCTTGTTCCATTATGTATATATAGTAGTACCTTTTTTTTATATTTTCGCATATACATGCTGTATATTTATATATATATATATATATATATATATATATATATATATATATAATAATAATATAGTATATATTTTAGTTTTGTATGGAATTATATCTAGTGCACACATGATCAATCATGCATACAAAATGGTTTTCTCGTATGTACTGGTTGGATTAAGCATTATGCCATGAGCAAAGTTTTTTTTAAGATTAGAAGTAAATAAAAATGATATGGGGTGTACAAAAGTAATAAACTTTTAACGCAAAATTTTTGAATTCTTGTAAATTTCTTTTTGCATATATAAGAAATTATGTCATTAAAAGCAATAATATTACATTAAAAAGATAAGAAGCATAATTTTTTTTTTTTTTTTTTTCGTGTTTAATGTTATGTACAACACAAGGAAACATAGTTAAATTAAATATAAAAAAAAAAAAAGAATTTTAATTTTTTTTATACAAAAGTAGAATGTTTCCGATTGAGAAATATAATTAAGTCGTTCCTCATTTATTTGCCAACGCACATGTTATATATATGTATTGTTTGTATATATATATGTGCACGTATATATATAGGTACATGAGTTACCTTATGCTTGTATGCATGAACATTTCCTTTTTTTACGGTTGAACATATGAAGAACTGCAATGATTATGAGTATTTGTACTTCATTTAATTTGTTAAAAGATAACCCTTCAAAAAAAAAAAGGTTTTTCCTTGTATGTGTTAGTAAATTTCTTCATACAAGTCCATTAAAAAAAGATAGAAAAAGTTCAACATATTTAAGTGTTATTAAAAACAACTCACACTTATGTAAACAAAAGGAAAAAGATGGCCATAATATTGATAAAATTGTAAGTCCCGAAAAAAGAGAAAAGTCTCTTTTTGTTCAGCATGTCTTTAAGTGGGGAATAGGAAATAAATTTCGCTCGGATCCTGAAAATAGGTTCGTTCCATAATGTATTAATATACATAAATAAAACAAAATAAAGAAAAAATTATTACTAAATGAATGAACAAGCAAATGAACAAATAAATGAATAATTGAATAAATGAATAAATGAATAAATAAATAAATGAATAATTGAATAAATGAATAAATAAATAAATGAATAATTGAATAAATAAATAAATGAATAAATGAATAAATGAATAAATAAATAAATAAATAAATAAATAAATGAATAATTGAATAAATAAATAAATAAATAAAGTAATAATATAACACTATAACAGTACATCTGGTTAAGCGAGCTTTAATAAAAATGAAAAAACAAATACGCTACAAAATAACGAATTTTACCCCAAAATTATATTGACTTTTTTATGCAAGCATTTTTTTTTATAATTCATGTGCAACTAATGCTATTAGAAGCTGAGCCATATACAGATAGTCAGCACTAACATAATACTTATAAATCATTCTATTTTTACTATAATAACGTACTAATTTCTTTTTCTTTTTCATATTTTTTCTACCTATATTTTTTTCTTTTTTTTCATATTTTTAAATTAGATTTCACCCCGTTCATCTTAATCGTTCTAAAGAAGTAACTATTCGGAAAAGCTACTTTGATTCTGATAATGAAAATATAAAATATGAAGAATTAAATGAGCAATGGGAGGTTTTCTGGTTTCAAAATAATAAGTTAAACGCAAAACCATTCCCTATTAAAAAGTATGGCATAGAGGCAGCGAAAAAAGAAGCAATTAAATTTTATGAAACCTTAAAAGTAAAACGATAATTATTTATTGCTTATTATTTTATTTTATTTTATTTTAATTTTTGTTTTATTTTATTTTTTATAAAAATTAAAAATGCTACGCCTCCTTATAATATTAATTCATTTTATTGTCCACCATAATTCTTTCTGTCCTGCTTGATATGATCTATTTAAAAAAATTGCTACATGCCTTTTTAGGTTAACAATTATCTAAATACGAAGCCTCAGTTTGAGTCAGGGGTAGAAGGTGAGTATAATGCATCGTACCTTTTTATAAAATGTTCATTTATGTATACACTTGTTTGTGAATATTTATACATGTGCAAACATTCATATACATATATGTACCTAAAAACAATGCATGTACTCTCGTATTCATACCTGTAGGTGTTCATTATGACGTTGTAACTAACTGCTGGGTATCTTTTTATCGGCTAAACAATTTTCCAGTATCTAGATCCTTTTCCGCTGAGTATCACGGATTTGAAACAGCGAAAAAATTAGCAATTGAACGAGTTAATAAATATCAGAAATAGAAGTCAAAGCCAATGTACATGCATTTATTCTTCAGATTAAGAAAAGACATTAGTGTGAACAATATTTCAAATAAACTAAATATTAAATATTTTGAATTAAAAAGAAGTAGTAATAGTATTCTGTTTTTTTCTAATATATTTTAATAATCTACTTAAAATAGGGTAAAAAAAGTACCCTTTTTGAAGGGAAATACATACATACCTTCTTGTGTGTATATATGAAACCTTACATTGGACTACATTATTCATATGACCCCACATATATATACAGGGATTTGTCATTATTATCTTATTTGTAGCATTTCTTTTTACTTAATGCTTTCTTTTTCCTGTACATTTTTCTTATTGTTTTCTTTTAAACAATTACATGTATAAAAAAAAAAAAAAAAAAAAAAAAATTTTCTTCATTCTCCTTGCTCAATAAAAATATTTAGAAAAAAAAATAAACCTTTAAAACAGTATTTATATATATACATATATATATATATATATATATATATATATATATAATGTACAAATGTACACACAATAAATATTATGCATACATAACGTTACAACACACCCGATTTTGTTATTAAAACTCTTTTTGATGGTTCCCCTGATTCACTACCAACTGCCTCAATTTGAACTAGCTTATCCAAGCCATCAATTACTTCACCAAAAACAACATGCCTCCCATCAAGCCATGGTGTTGGAACAAATAAAATAAAGAATTGACTCCCATTTGTATTTCTTCCAGCATTTGCCATTGATAGCATTCCTTTTTTAGTATGTTTTAAAACAAAATTTTCATCCGCAAATTTATTTCCATATATACTTAAACCACCAGTTCCATTAAAATTTGTTATATCACCACCTTGAGCCATAAAATTTGGTATTATGCGATGAAATATGGAGTTGGTGTAACTCAACATTTTCCCATTAACTACGGTACCTTTACATATACTTACAAAATTTTCAACAGTTTTCGGGACTACTTTTCCATATAATCCAAAGGTTATTCTCCCAACTGGCTTATTATTTATGCTTACATCAAAATATGCCTATATTTATTTTGAATTAAAACAAAAAAATTATGACCACGTAATTCAAAAATGTGCAAAAAATGAAAAAATTGTTATGAATACACAAGGTAAAATATATTAGGCGAAAAAACTATTATAAACATACAAGGTAAGATGTAGAAAGTGAAAAAATTAATATGAACACGCATGGTAAAGTTTAGAAGGTGAAAAAATTACTATGAATATTTATGGATAAAAAAAAGCAAAAAGGGAAAATAAAATAAAATAAAATAAGAGACAGAAAAAAAGAAGTAACACTTATAAATTCGAATTACTACAGATTTTATTTTGTTCTATTCATTTAGTCCCCCAAACTGTGCTTAATTAATTAGATTTATAGAAAAAATGGTACTTTTAATTTTTTTCCCTATTCTTACTTTATGTGTAATTTCAGGATTCTCACCACTAACAAGGTCCTTTTGAAGTAACAAGAATATTGATAAAATCGTCCAGAGCTGAGAAACAAAAATAAGGGAATTGTTAATATATATTAATTAATTATTAACAAGTTTTTATCTTTAATTATTTCATATACTCTTCTTTTTTTTTTTTTTTTATATCATACTAGTTTATTCATCTTGGAAAATTAAAAGCTTTTTATCTTTTTATAAAACTGATAGAATATACAAAAGTTTATAAAAACGCAGAAACACGAATGTTTTAATTAAAGTAAAATTCTTTTTTATATCTAAAAAAAAAAAAAGAAAAAAAAGAAAACTAATTTCAATCTGTTATCGTTAATTTGTTCAGGCTTAAAAAAATGCACACATAATAGATATATTTATATATATATTTTTTAAAAAATATACTAACGTAAAGAATACATGAAAAAAGAGCTAGGGGAATAAGATCTGTTTATAAACAAAATGCACATACAAGCAGTATATAAATAAACCGAAATTTTAGCATGAGTTTTTATTTTTGTATTTTGCTTTTATAAAAGTTAATTCAACTGTTTCGTTTGACATGGTAAGGTAATAATTTATTCCACCAAGACTAGTTAGCCATTATTTTACTTCTAATTAATGTTCAGATAATCGTCACTTTAATGAGTTGGGTACATGTGTACATATATTTATATATATACATATATACATATATATATTATATACATGTTGAACGGTGCAAATTTTTCTGTTTCTCTTTTTTACCCTTTTTTTTAATCATGTGGCACACAACCTTGTGCACACTTAAGCAAAAAAAAAAAAAAAAAAAAAGCTTTTTATATCACGGCGGAGTAACATACCTCCTAACCGTAAAATAAGAAACGGTATAAAACCAAAATATTAAAACCTTATCAAGTTTATGAAAAAATAAAACTAAAAAATGTTAATGTATTTTAAAAGTAAATATCTTAAAAATTTAACTGAATTTAAGGTGGAAAAAAAAAAAGCTTTATGTGAAAGCTATTTTTATATACTGTAACACGAACGTCTACATATCAATTCAAAACAAAAAAAGATATAATTAAAAATATGATCAGTTTTAATCTCTGTATATGCTAATTTTTTTTTTTTTTTTTTTTTTTTTTTGTCTTTGTAATTATATATAAAATTATCTTTTAATTATTAAAAGGAATGAACTCTTTCAAATAGTAAAAAAGATAACTATTATAAACACATAAGTGCATTAAATAGATTTATAAGTGTTTTAATTTGTTTTATTGCTGTTTGCACACACACATGAGCTACATATACATAAATATGCATATGTTTGTGTATGTATGCATGTGTATGAGCGTCTGTGCATGTATGTATGTACTAACGCACAGGCACCTATGGCTTTTTCCTAATTATTTGCAGAAGACTTCCTTCTAAAGAAGCTTTTTAGCTTTTCTGTAAACAATTTAGTCTTTGACTTTTTTTTATAATTATCATCCCCACAAGTTGTGCTTTGTTCAGACTCAAATGAATTTTGAATAATAGTTGCTAGTTTAAAGTCTTCTTGTTCCATTAAACTCAATTCGTTTCTTATATCTTTATTTAATTCTAATTCAATTTGTTTTGCTAATTCTTCATCTTTCTTTAATTGCTCTAAATACATTTTTTCGGATATTTTTTCTTCCTTGTTTAAAGTATGAGCAAGTTTTATGTTTTCAACATTTAGTTGTCTCTGTTGTTGTAATTTTATTTCGTCTTCTCGTTTTTCTTTTATTGAATTTACTGTACCTTTCCACATTTTTAATTTTTCTTCAAATTCTAATGGTTCCTCTACAAGTTCACCATTATTTAAATAATTTTTTTCTTTACCTTCTATATTTTCCTCCTGTCCGTTAATTATATTATGAGAATTATTTGTTTTTATAACTGTATCCTTTTCATCTTCGCTACCCTTGTCTACCACTAAACTACCATTATATCTACCGCAGTTACTACCACCACTTCCATTACCACCGCGAACATTTTCACTGCTAACATTTTCACTGCTAACATTTTCACTGCTAACAATTCCACCAATGCCATCTGTTGTTGATGAAACTATTGTGTTTTCCCTGTTACTTCCTGGATGAGTAGTCGTTTCGATCTTTTCATTCATTAGATTAACTCCATTCAATTTCCTGGTTAAGTCATTTGCCCTCCCGCTATCATAATTACTTGTTATACTACTTTTTGGTATATATATTTTTTCTTCTTTATTTGGTTTGTTCCTATTTCTTCTTCTATTTCTTTTATTAAGGGATCTTCCATCGAAGTTTCCTCTATTTATATAATTTGAATTTTCCATCATCAACTGTTGTAATATGCATTTATATATTAGTTTAAATCTATTTGTACATATATACATCTACTCATATGTATATATGTATGTATTTGTGTTAATGTGTATAGTCTCCTTGGCCGCTTAAATTGTATAATACCACTCTGATATTATACTGTTAATTTAGTACACATATATATATATATATATATATATATGTATGTGTGTGTATAAAAAGATTACCCTAGTTTTGTAATTATTGTAAAAATGACAACATATATACATATTATTACTCGAATTAATAATTTAAACAGAAAAAAAAAAAAGGGAAATAAGAAGAGAAGAAAAAAGGAAAAAGGGAAAAATAAAATTATAAATAATGCATTTTCACCTGCATATAACTAATAACTCTTTTTAATTATAAAAATGCTTATTTTTGAATCCATTAAATTATTTAAAAATGTGCACATTTGTGTGGACATTTGTTTAAAAAAAAATAATAAAATAACGTCTTCTATAATAATATAATTTTTCTTTTCTTTTTTTTAAGATATTTTTCTTTTTTGGTACAAAAAACAAATATAAACTACTACCATCATTGAGTAGTTTATCGTATAATAATGGAACAAAAAAAAAAAAAATAATAAAATTAAATTAAATAAATAAAAATATATATATATATATATATATATATATAAACCTGTAAAGATGTTAGGGGTATGATAGAAAACAATAAAAACGTTATTTCTGAGTTTATGATTATATCCGCAATAATTTAAACCTTTCTATAAGATTAGAAGAATTTAAAATGATGAATAAAGAATACACAATTTTAATTCGTAAAAGTTGGTCATAAAAATAAAAAAAAAAGGCTTATAGTATCCTCACCCCTTTAAAAAAATATTAAGCATACATAATACTTAATCCGTTTAAAACGGGAGAAATATATGTTAGTAACTCATACATATACATACATATATATATATATAATATATATATATATTATATATATTAAATCATATGTACATATAAATATATACATGTACAAATGTACAGTAGCTGAAAAATAATTTCCTATAAAAAATTTTCTACAAATTGGCATGTATAATATGTATATACGGTATTAGTCTATATTTTTTTTTTTTTTTTAATCTTTAAAAATATATATTGCGGAAGAGTAATTTGAAAATAATTTTTCTTTTTTAAAGGCTTGAAAAGAATAAAAAGTATACAATACTTATCAATGAAGGATAAATATTATTTTATATAAATATTAAATATACAAAATAAAATAAATAATATATATATATATATATATATATATAATATTTGTTTAAAATTGTATATACCTGCATATCGTGTACATTTTAACAGGCAAGTTATAGCATTTTCAATATAAAGAAAAAAAAAAATTCTAAAATAAAAAAGTGCGTAAAATGCGTAAAAAACGTAAAAAATATAAAAAACGTAAAAAACGTAAAAAACGTAAAAAATGTAAAAAATGTAAAAAATGTAAAAAATGTAAAAAATGTAAAAAATGTAAAAAATGTAAAAAATGTAAAAAATGTAAAAAATGTAAAAAATGTAAAAAATGTAAAAAACGTAAAAAACGTAAAAAACGTAAAAAACGTAAAAAACGTAAAAAACGTAAAAAACGTAAAAAACGTAAAAAACGTAAAAAACGTAAAAAACGTAAAAAACGTAAAAAACGTAAAAAACGTAAAATATATCGAACTGCATATATTATATTTACAATTTTTTCGAATTAAAAACAGGTCGAATGACATATATTTTATAAATACGTTCACGTTTTACGAGTGGTTACGATGCTTCAATTATACTATACTGCGTAATATGAAAAAAACGAAAAGGAAAAAATTAAGATATATATTATATATATATTACATTTATATATAAATGTAGTTGCTATATTTATTATCCTACCACTGCTGTGCAAATTAATATAAAAGAAAAAAATGAATAACATTGTGTCATATTTACATGTGTCCTATATAGCATGTGATTATGTTTTTTAAATATCTAAGAAAAAATAAAACATATGCCTTTTTGTTTTAAAATATACAGATATAAAGAACTTACCTTTTTTTTTTTTTTTTTTTTTGTTGTATTATTTTTTGTGTTTATATTTTGCCGGTTATATTTTTTTTTTGTTTTCGTATTTTTTTGTTTTCGTATTTTTTTGTTTTTATATATTTCTTTTTGCCTATTCTGCAGTCCTTAGGGGAAACCCTAAATGTGTTTGTTCTGATAAAATTTTAAATTGGTTAACTGTAAGCCTATATAAGTATTCTGTTAAATTTTTTGAATAATTTTCCTGTGTGCATGTTATAAAACATACGCACGTTATGTATGTTTATATATGTGTACGTGTGCGTTTGACTTGACGTAAAGTAATAAATGTGTTATTACAAAGGGGAAAAAAAAAATTAATATTCTCATATTTATGTCCAAATATACAAATGATGCTACTTGTGCACAATTATTACCAGAAAAAGAAAAGAAAAGAAAAGAAGAGTTAAATGATTATTCAACTTTTTTCTCTCTGTAGAACATTCAAATTTTTTGCATCGACCATTGTCATATGTATTCTCCTCATCGTTACTACCATTATTACTTTATACGCACGTATAAATTTATACATATATATATGTAATGTATGTATGTTATATATGTGCGTATGCTATATATGTGCGTATGCTATATATGTGCGTATGTTATATATGTATGTTATGTATGTATGTATGTTTGTGTATATGCATATATATATATATATATATATATACATGTGTATATTAATTTTTTTTTTTTTTTCAAAGGTCACTCCCCCATTTCCATTCCTTAAGTTACGTCCCACATGAATTGTTTGTTGTCCTTCCTATTTGTTTCAATTCTGAGCATTTTTGTATATATATGTTACATATGTAAGCAAAGGATATAGTACGCATTTATGTAAATATGTGAACATGTGTATATGTGAATGTGTGTGCATTTGAATATGTATACGTGTGTGTATGTATGATAATAGTAATAGTCAATGAGTTAATATAAATGACTCCATTCAGTAATATATATATATTAAATGTGCAATAATATATATTTTTTTCCTTAAAATGGCTACAAACATAACTTTAAATATATTACTATCGCAATTAGTATTACTATTGTTAGTACTGTTAGATTTGTTAGTACTGTTAGATTTGTGAGTACTGTTAGATTTGTGAGTACTGTTAGATTTGTGAGTACTGTTAGATTTGTGAGTACTGTTAGATTTGTGAGTACTGTTAGTTTCATCAGTTCTGTTAGATCTGTTAATACTTCTACTATTGTTACTAATTTTTTGTTTTCTTTTATTTCACCTGTCTGCAGACTGCTTGCAAAATGAGTATTTAAATAATTATAGTAAAGCAGTCCGAATACTACTAATAGTGTTAAGCATCCCTTTTTTTATTTGTTATTATTGGTCATTCGTAAAATGTTCTTTGTACAATCCAGGGTATGTTGATCATACGTGGGAAGGTAATTTTTTTTTTTTTTTTTTTTTTTTTTTTTTTGCACAGTTTTTTCTTCTTAATAATTCAATGAAAAAACTATAAACGTATATTTTTATTTCCGACATTTTTTTATCCTCTTCTTTTTAAAATAAAAATGTTATACTAGTGTTTTTCCTTCATTTTAAAAATCATTGTTCTCGCTTTTTTCCTTTTTAAAAATCATTGTACTTGCTTTTTTCCATTTCTCACATTGCAGCAAACGCAGAGGAGAATAACATACAAATAGAAAAAAGAAAGATAAGAAACTATACGCCTAATAAATACACTGTTTGTGATAAGTGCGACTTTTTGGTTAGGCCCGAGAGGGCTCACCACTGCAGGGTTAGCCTTCATGAGAGTACAATTTTTTTTTTTGTGTATGCATATTCTTGTGCTTATGCGCCAACAAACACACACATGCATGTATATGTTTATATGTATGTATGTATGAATGTATGTATGTATGTATGTATGTATGTACGTAAGTATGTATGTATGTATGTATGTATGTACGTAAGTATGTATGTATGTATGTATGTACGTATGTACGTATGTACGTATGTACGTATGTACGTATGTATGTATATATGTATATATATATATATATATTTATTTATTTATTGAAGTACGCCTATATAAGCCTTTTTGCTCCAACACTACTGCTTGTGCACACACCTTTATGTTTGTACTCTCAACCCCCTATTGTTCATTTCTTATAGTCGTGCAAGAGATGTGTATTAAAGATGGATCATCATTGCCCATGGATAGGGACGTGTGTAGGGGAAAAAAATCTCAAATTTTTTTTTTTGTTTTTATTTTATGGCCTACTTATAACACTTTACATTGTTGTGACCATAACGCCAAAGTTTATTAAGTCCCTTTATGAAAGTGAAGGCACCAAGGTACAAATTATTAGAATATCTTTAAAAATGACCAGAAAAGGTTTTATGTACATATATGCGTATATGTATATATATATATATATATATATATATATACATGTTACTATTTTTCTTGCTGTCTCCTTTGCCAAACCAAAAACTTTGGCTTGTATTTTGCATTCTCATTTGGTCTATCTGTATATGCCTTTATTAATTGTTTCTTTGTTTATTAGGTTACGGACAAAATGAACCATGCTGCTCTTCTGATTAGTACATATTATTAAATTACTTCCACAAGTCTTTCTTTTGACAAAGGCATTTATGTATACGTATATACATGAACTCATATGTGTACACTATCATACATGAACTCATATGTGTACGCTATCATACATGCATATAAATATGTATGCACTATCATACATGCGTATAAATATGTGTGCACTATCATACATGCGTATAAATATGTGTGCACTATCATACATGCGTATAAATATGTGTGCACATGAATTTTCATCCCTTTAACACCATTCTTAGCTATTTGTGCGTCTCTGACACTACTGTTAGCCTTAATCTTTGTAATACTAAAAAACTTTTTTATCATTTTCATTTTAGGAATTAAATAATTAATACATATTAACAAATGACATGTCTATTCACCCCATTGTTTTCATTTCAATTATAATTTTCTTTTTTTTTTTTTTTTTTTATTTTTAGATGAATTGTCAATACTTATATTTTATATCTCGTAATATAACAGTAATAGAATCTTCATATAAAGATAAAGTATGCCAAAAAAAAAAAAAAAAAAAAAAAGAAAAAAATTATTTTATTATTATATTGGTATACTGATATATTTGCCATGTTAAATTAGGCTTGCTTATTAATTTTTTTTTCTTATCTTAAAATATGTCGCAGAATCCATATGACTTAGGTATTTACAACAACTGGAAAATGGTAAAAATGGAAAGAAAAAAATGAAAAAAAATAAAAATAACAAAATGATAACGCAACAAATGACAAAGAGGAAAAGTAGCATAGTAGTAAAATTGCAAAATAGCAAAATAATATAAATAAATGAAAACACAAAAGATACCTATAATTTTTTTTGAACAAATTCATATGAAAGGTATTTGGAGAATTTAAATGGAAGTGGTTTTTTCCCTTTGACCCTGAAAACTTGTACTCGTTGAGTAACCAAAAAGGAAAAAAGAAAAAAAACTATGAAATGAAATTTCTGCCGATATATAAAAGATGATAATGTGTTTCTCTATGCCTGCGTAAACATACACATACAAACATACATACACGTATTTATATATGTGATTACACACCTTTTTTTTTTGTTTAACCCTTGTCAAGATTACCTGTACCCCGTGAATGATATATACATGAACATTGTTAACATCGACATGGACGATTCATTTTTATCTAGCTCTAATGAGAACCCAAAGGGAGAGGATGATATCTGATTTATATATTTGTACTGCTGTTCAAGATTTATTATACAGATTGATATTTAGCGCTGTGTATGCGTATATATATATATATATATGGATGTATGCCCGAATATTCGTTTATGTCTTTCTCCCAACTTTTATTCGTTTCCAAAACGGTATTAAAATTTTTTTTTATAAATAAAATATTGATCTCTTTCTTTTTTTGGTTAGAAACCTTATATATTAATGAAGTATCATTTTATTTTTTCCCTTTTAAAATTATATTTACATTTAAGAATAATCAGGGGATTCTGTTAAGACTGCATTGGGGATTAGTACTATATGCTTCCACATATTTTTATTTTTTATTTTACATAAGCCTTTTTTTTTTTTTTTTCATTTTTCTTTTTGTAATTAAGCAGTTTTTTCATGTACCCATTACATAATATATATTAGTTCAAAGAGATGAAACTTCATTCAAGTGCTATACATTTTTTTTTGTTTTGTTTGAAATATAATTAAAAAATATTATATGACAATAAAAAAAAAACAAACAAATGACTGATTGATTGGTGATTGGTTGACAAACGAATCATTAGGGAAAGGCCTAGGAGATATCCGACAAGGCAATGTAAACATGAGTAACACAGTTTATTATTAGCGGTGTTACACTATTATTATTATGAAAACAAAAAAACAGAAAAAAAAAATGGTAGCATTTCTAAAAGCTGCAGCTTACAAAATTCTACGGAATAAATTTTAAAAACTAAATTAAAATAGACAAAGAACAAAAAAAAAAAAAAAAAATTAACGAAAAAGAGACGAAATAACCAAATGAGTAATAAATGATTAAACTTTGTTAAAAACAAGATACACTTTACGAACGAGTGTGACAAGCGCAAATGTGAAATCATTATAATAGTTATAACCATCGTAACGTATGTCTAGCTGCTGTGTGTTTTGTAAACATTTATAAATTATACAGACCTCTTTATTCACAGAAACTAATATACTAATGGTAGACATTCATATATATGTGGTATTATGTTCATGTATATATTTGGAAATTAAAAAAAAAATAATAATAACGCTTCATAACAAAATTTGGGGAACTATCCATACTCCCACCCCCATTTCCCCAATATACAATCGACATAATATTAAAATTCGTTATGATTTGTCCTTTTTCATTTTTACTTGAATATGTATGAATGAAACTAATGTTCACTTTCATAATACAAGAGAATTTGACTTCCATTAGTTTCGTTGATCTCGTCAGGTTCAATTCCACATCATTTTTCTTACAAATCCTCAAAAATAACATTCTCAACTTCTTCCTCTCCAGCATCTCTAACATTGCTTTCACTGTCACTTATATTTTTTAGTTCTTGTTTAATGAAATCTTCATCGAATGCTCTCTTTTCTACCTCGTTTGCCAGCAATCCATGCGACTCAGTCGACAGAAGAACTAGCAGCTTGGACAACGTTTCAGCTGCAAAGGGGGCAAGAAAAAAAAAAAGAAAAGTAAAGATATTAAAAGGGAAAAAAAAAAGAAAAAAAAAAAAAATGAGGGAACTCATGTTGGATGTCCTGCTCATGAACGCGTTCATACGCATATATAACATCGCACAGTGCACGTCTAAAAAAATGTGGCTCTTTCGTTATGAACAGAGATAGCTATATCGGGATGAAATACGTACAAAAATGTACACACAAATACACTAATACGAACGCATATACACACATACACATGTGCACTATACGAGCACACTACATTGAACAGTACCAACTAAGGCATTGTGCGGATTGCACATTTCCTTGAGGGCAAGATGTTTCTCCTCTGATAGATAGCTTAACCGAACAAGGGGTTCTAGGACCTTCTTACCCTCCATATTTAGTATATTTAACTGTAAATTATGCAAATCCAAAATGGTATGTTTATGTTCATCGGAGCACCTGTGTAACATATCAGTCAAATGTAATAGGGTACATACAGATATAACCTTCAGAGGACTTATTTTTTTGCTTTTTTTTTCAGTATAAACAAAATAAGAATTTATTCTTTGAGCTATGGCTACATGGTAAGAACTTATATGTGCTTTAACCAAATTTCCTAAGGAGCCAATTATTGAAGAGCTCGGTTTTTTAACATTTTCATGATTAAATGGTACTGATGCAATATTTCCACCAATTCTCATTATTTTTGTACAATAGGTAAATGCTTTGGATTTTTTAATTTTTTTCATTTCTTTGGCATAATTTTCGTTTTTATTATACATCTTGTCTAACACTAATAGTTCATCAATCAGTCCTAAAAATGCATGTTCATTGTCTATTTCGAATCCTAACAAATTTTGATAATATTTCCAATGCTGTAATAAAATAGAAGCACCTGCACATAAAAAATTTATTTCAATATTTTTTTCAAAATCTACTACTGATCCATATTCCTCAGGGGATAACCACTTTGCAAACATCATAGCCATACGTTGAGCTAACTCTTTGGATGTTATACTTATAATAAAATCCTTTACAGCACATGATTCTGACTTCTTTTTCAATATAGGAGGTAACTTAGTATATGGAACACCTATTTTTTTGAACATTTGAATTTTTAATTCTTTTAACGATTGATCCAAAATGGACTTATTAATATTTAGAGACTCATAAAAACTAGGGTCTTCATAATAGGATAATTCTGTTAATATTTTAAAAAGTGTTGATAATATTTTATCATACATTTCAAGTGAAATGGTATTCTTAATTGAACTAATTTCTCGTGAATTAATTTTTAATCTTTCTAATGCTTCTTCAAATATTTTTCCACAATTTTTACTTGTTTTTAACTTTAACAATCCATCTATTCCTTCCTTTGCTGCATCCATAATCTCTAATATCATTCGTTCCCTCAACGAAATATGCAATTTTTTTCCCTTAAACGATTCAAATCCGATCAAATCCGCGTTCTGATGCAAACTACCATATATGACATTATTGCTGTTATCATCATATGCATCATCCGTTCCCCGTGTTTCACCCTCACCATGTTCGACCTTTGGCTTGTTCGATACATTTGCATCATGCTCGTTGACCTCCTGGGTAGTATGTTTATGACCATGTACAGGTTCTAGAGCCATTTCTGTATTTCCCGGAACGCTGGAATTATTATTACTATGCGTATGTTCATTGTCGTTTCGCTCCATATGTTCGGAGGTGGTAGAACCACCTTGATCAGGTAGTGCTGCTCCAATGTTAGCTACAGGAACAACTGCATTATTGTTGTTTTCTTTGTTATGTGCATCCTCTTCGTCTGGCTCCTCTACGATTGGCACAGTGGTATGGTTAGCTTCTGCACCTGTATTTTCATCTGTATTGTTGTTATTGTTGTTACTGTTATGTTCTTTGTATTGCGCAGCAGTATTGTGATCTCCCTGTATGTCCTCTTTCGCGTCTTCATTATGAGAAATAGTATGACCGTGTAAATTATTATTTAAACCATTCTGATTATAATGGTTTATATTTCCATTAGTATCATCTATGTGATTATTGTTTGTTATATCACTATGATCATTATTATGTTTACCATTTGAATTTTTGTCCTGACCATGGTCAGCTTCATTATGACCCCCTTCATTATTGCTGTCTGATTGCTTATGCACATTCTGCGCTTTTTCCTCTTTATGTCCGCTGATTTTGTTTTCATTAGTAGTGTCCATATCATCAGTGTGGTAACCCTTCTCATGAGCATATTCACTTGTGTTGTTATCCTCACTCAGCCTATGCTTTACCCCGTTTCCCTCTCCATTATTATTAGCGCTACCAGCTGTGCTACCATCGTGGGTACCATTACTAATATTTTGATTTATTGTGTTAGACTTCTCTGCATTATTTTCACCTTGTCCTGCAGGAACTTCTAACGTTTCGACTGTATTTTCCTGTAATGGTCTAGCATTAATTATTTGATCATTTGATTGTAAGGTTTCTTGTGAATTGTTATCACCCCCCTTCCCTTTTGCTACCGCCTCAAGAAAGGAAAATTTTATCGACCCATTTTTTGCTGCAAAGAAGAAGTATTTTTTTCATTATTAGAAATGGTGAAATGCACATATATATATATATATATATATATATATATATATATATACACGTACACATATATGTGTTTATATTCACATATGTGTATATGCGCAATCACATGCATATGCGTAGGAGTATAACTCTTGTCAGTGCAGCAGCTCCAATGCATACATTTTTAAAGCAAAATTCAACTACCTTCAAATGGTTTAACTTTTTGAACAAATGTAGACAGAACAAGAAAAATGCTTATGAAGAAAACTGTAATACGAGACATTATTACTTAATTATATATTTTAAAATAGAAACATTTTTTTTTTTTTTTTTTTTTTTCATAAACACTCATTTTGTATATATGTATATATATATATATATATATAGTAGTATAACTCCAAAATAGTATATATTTATTTTTATGCTTTTTATTGTAGCAAAATCGATGGTACGTATGTATGTGTATATGTGTATATGTGTATATGTGTATATGTGTGTATGTGTATATGTGTGTATGTGTATATGTGTATATGTGTATATGTGTATATGTGTATATATATATATATATATATATATATATATATATATATATATATATATATATATATACATATATACATATATACATATATACACATACATACATAAATATATTAAAAACGGAGGTAACACAAACGCGTACCCTTGAAATGTTATTGAAGGTTTCTCATATTAATTTTTTTTGAAATTTTTTAAAAGTTTACCATACCTGTGCGAGTGCATCAAAGTGCATACAAACGAATTGTACGCGTATAAAAGTATATATATGTTTACATATATGTATATATATATATATATATATATATGTACATACATATGTATTAAGCTAGTACGTATGTATGTAATACGTATGGACATAAACGTAGGTATATATTATCAAACTAACGGAAAAAGTACGTAGTTTTATAGGCTTCCCCTAGAAGTAATAAACTGCACAAAAATAAAAAAATTTTAAAATAACAGATATAAGAAATGGGATAGATGAACATATGGGTAAACTGTAATGTATCAAAACAATCATATAAATAATACAAATAGATCAAAAATGGTAAAAGTCTAAAATGCAAAATGGGAAAGAAGGAAATTCACTAATTTAAAAAAAATACACGTTTAGCAATACCGTATAAACATATTTTAAAACAGTAGCATTATTGCCTATTTACATAAATATACTTAAATAGAAATATGTACATCATACATACATACGTACTATATATATGTATATACATCCATTCATACATATACACACATACATATACTTGCAATACACGTACGTTTACGCACAAATTTCTCAGTATATAAATATAATAAGTGAAGGGGAACGTATTTAAAAATGATAATATAAATTAAAAAAAGATATTTTCAAATACGTTCATTATATATAAATTATATATATACGTAACATATACGATGTGACATTAAAAAAATTGAAAACAAGAAGGGAAAAAAAATATAAAAAAAAATGAAATAATATCATGTCATATAATAACATATAATAACACATAATAACACATAATAACACATAATAACATATAATAACACATAATAACATATAATTTATCATACTATTTTATCATATTATATTAACATATTATATTGATAGCACAGCGCTAAAGTGTCATAAATTGAAGTAACAAAAATACGTAAAAGAAATCAAACTGGGAAATAAAAAATTAAAAAAAAATACATATATAGCACGCATGTTATACATATACGTTCATATGCACTACTCTAAATACATATATGTATGTATATACATATATATTTCCATGCTAACATGAATAACAAAACTGTGAAGAAACAAAAAAAAAAAAAAATATAATAAAATAAATAAATAAATAAATAAAACAAATTAAAATACATTATATAATATATAATAATATAATATACTGTAATGTGCCGTAATATACCATAATAAAATGTAGCAAAACGTAGTACAGTATAATACGATGTGATAACGGCAAACAGAGGAAACTTGAATAACGTCAGTGCCCTTTTTAAAAAAATAATTTAAAGTATCAAATGCTCGAGGAAATGCTTCACTGAAGCTGATTCTTCTGAACACAGTCGAGGATGTGCGATAATTTGGACATGTGCATTTGAATATAATGGAAGTGAAATACAGTACCTTTGAATTGGCAATTGGTTTAAACAATAAAATAATACTTCATAATAGAGAAGTTCCGGATTTTTAAAAAACTTTTCTATCAGCTGCTCATTCGATATGGTATATATATGAAATAATATTTCTTTATATTTTTTCTTATCCGCTTTTGTTATACCTTTTAGTAGATTATTTCTTTTCATTTTTTTTTTCATCGGGATATCATTACAATATACGTTCCTCCTATTATGTATAAACTTCCCATTTGCTGCATTACTATTTGCCTCATGATTGTTACAGTGTTCCTTACTTGTTGACACGTCTTCGTTTAACATTTCTCGATTGCTTCCATCACTCTCATAGTTGTCATCTGATGATGTACAGAAAAATTCACTAATATAATCATACTCTTCACTTTTTGCATGACACAACTGAAATGTGTAATTTTCATCTTTGCATTTTTCAATCTTTCGCTTTTCGTCCTTCCTCTTTTCGTCTCCCCTCTTCTCATATTTGTTGTTTTCATTTGAATAAATATCCATCCTCTTTTCATTTTCACTGCTAACTTCATTTTTCGCTTTACTTCCTCCTAGTAAACTTTTCCCCATATTTTCTTGATCCCTTTTGTCACTAGTGCTGTTCGTGGTACTCACCGCTGTTGCCGCCGCAGTCGTGCCATTATGATTGGATATGTTTTTCCCGTTTTTATTATTTTTCGAAGAATACAAAAAACTATAATTTCTTATAGCGTTAATAGTATTTTGGAGCGAAAATAATTTGCTGGGTTCAATTTTTTTTTTTTTTTTTTTTTCAAATTGTTGTCTAACGTTTTTATATCATTTATTATCTTCGTCTTTAGGCATTCAAAGAATAACTTTTCAAAATATTTGTAGTCACACATTTTTTTCTTCTTGTTTTCCTGCTTAATCGAGTCAGCTCCTTTACTCACTACTTCACTAGTGTTATCACAGCCATTGCCTCTACCACTTCCAATACTATTGCTGCTCACTTTATCCCGTCTGTTCACAGTATCCTCTTTTACATTTGTAGAGCCATTAGCATTATCACCCTTCGCACATGCACCACTCTGCAAATTTTCATCGCTCCCCCTGCCATAATACGTTCTTTCAAAATTCTTGACTTTTTCATTATTGTACAAATTCACATTCTCCGGTACTTTAGAGCTTCTTACTATTTTATAATTATCTGGTATGTTAAGATACTTTTCATAATAATATATTTTGTTTTCCTTATCCTTGCAGGATACATTTTTATTGGTGCATATAGAGGTATTATTATTATCGCTTTTTTTTTTTTTTTGAAAATATCTCTTCAAAGTTCCGTGCTTTGAACAGTGTCCACTTGTTTCCCCCACCACTGAAACCATTACCACTAGCACTTCCTCCACTATCGTTACCACTATTATTCCTTCCGCAATTTATCCTGCTATTATCCATGCCGCTATTCCCAAAAGCGCTAATTCCCCTACTATCCCTCTTATCACTGTTATCCATTTGGGAGTTTTCTGAAAACCTATAGTGGTCACAAATGTTGTTGCTACCACTGATGGGCACTTTTTCACCTACTCCTTCCACTTCCTTCTTTTCCTCCTCCTTCTTCTTCTCCTTCTTCTTCACCTCCTCCTGTTCTTCCTTTGGGTTATCATTTTGACTAAAATTAACTACAGATACATCAGACTTCAAATCGCTCGAATGCAATTTATCATCGTGTGCATCTACTAAACTGATCTTACTATTACCACTATACGAAACATTTAAAAAGATTTTGTCATTACAGTTTTTCTTATCATACAATAAATGGTCAGTTGTGGCGGCATTTTTGCAAAGTGGGTCTCTATTTTTTGACAAATTAATACTACTGTTGTTACAACTATTATTATTGTTATTATTACTACTGTTGTTACAATTATTATTATTACTATTGCTATTACTACTAATATTACTATTGTTGTTATTACTACTAATATGACTAATATTACTACCATTGTTACTATTATTATTACTATTAATACTGTTATCATTAGTGTTGTCGTTACTACTGGCACTACTGCCTACAATGGATACACTTTTCTTTTTTTTATTCTGAACGTCCATTCTTCTCGTATCAGAGTTACTATAATAATTCATAAAGATATTGAACTTTTTTTTCTGTGAACATGATAATAATTTACTTGATGATATAATAGTTTGTAACATTTGATCTAAAAACTTGCTTTGTTCCTTTCTCCTATTTAACACATAATTTGGATTTTTTAAATCTTGATAAAAATAAAAAAAAAGTAGCTTTTTCTTTCTCATATATAAATGAACAACAGAAAAAATGTTAATAGGAATTTCAGGCACATTTCTTCCTTGCTCTATTATAAATAAAATAAGTTCTTCACTAAATAAAGTATAAGGTAAAATTAGAGATGTCCTTATACCAACTAGCCAATCTGATTGTGTATTACCATAAAAGATAATATTTTCAAATTTTTTTAAAATATTTATACTTTCAATATTAGCTATTTTTAATAAAAGTGTAGTCTGATTATTTAAATCATCAATAGTATGTGCACATAAATACACAGAGAGTGCATTCATAATTGCCATATTTTCATGAACACCTATATGTGGACAGGCAAAAGTTATAAAATTTATTAACTTTTTTTTTTTGAATACTTTTTTTCTATATAAATTTATTAAAACAGATCTATTTAATATTCCTCCTAAAGAATGTCCAATCATAGATATGTTTATTTTATCATTTATTATTTTAAATAAGCATTTTAATTCAGTACATATCCTTTCTGTTCCGACATCTACACCTTCAAATGTGTGGCTCTGATTACTATATGTTATATAAATAAATAAATGTGGATATTTTGTTAATAATGGATTTATAATATTTTGAAAATCTAGCACACTTGCAGTTAATCCATGTTGAAATATAAAATAGTGCGGGTTTTTTAAAGTCATATTATATTTCTTTTTACATTCGAGACAGTGACATGATATAGAATTAAAGAAACAGTAACAACGTGAACATTGCCTTATTGTACCAAATGCTTTTATAATATCATATAAACATAATGGGAATGGTTTTTTTTGTGTTTCATCTATGTAATAAAATTTCTTTATATAATTCAAATTGTTTTTATATTTATTATATACCCTTTCATTGTAAGTACTTGAATTATTCTTTTGCTCATCAAGAACCTTTTCACTGCTTACATTTGTATTACATATATTATCATTTAACGTACTACCTATTTCTACACAACTATTTTGACAATCGTTCACTTCATTATATTTTTTGCTATTCCTCATGGAGTTCCACTTCTCGCTCCACTGTATATTAAGTGAATAACTCCTTCTTACGTGGTGGTAGCTCGCTGCATACTTACAACGACTATTTTTGTTGTAACAACTTCTATTGTTACAGCGAATGCTATTGTTACGGTGATTGCTACTGTTACAGTAATTACTATTATTATAAGAATTACTAATGTCATAGTAACTGCTATCATTATGGTAGTTTCCACCGATAAGCATATTATAATTATTACCATCGTTATAATAGTCATAATAGTTATTAATAATCATCTTATTATTGTTCCCACTATTATTCGTTTGCCCACGGTCATTTTTATTGCTACAACTATTATTGTTGCCATTATTTTTGCTATTGTTACTGCTCGAAAAATTTTTATTTTCCCCATTGAAAAGATCATTCCCCTTTTTGCTGGTATTTTCATTTCTCCCTCTCTTTCCCTTTTCGCTATACTGTATATTACACCGCATATTATATGGCATATTATATGGCATATTATATGGCTTATTATACTGCATGTTATTATAATCATAACACTGTAACTTTCCATAGGCGATATTATTATTATTATTGCACCTACTAATCTTCATCATTTTTGCTCCTTTCCCTCCTTTCTCCTCCTCTTCGTTTTTTAACAGGTTATGTAAAGGTAAAGCAGGTTCACTCAATCTTTTAAATCTGTATTCACTACATTTGCGTTTATTCCTTATATTTGAATTGCTATTGGATAGAAATGTTTCATTATTACTCCCACTAATGTTGTTACCACTCCCGTTAATATTTCTAGCACTCGCACCGATGTTGTTACCACTCACATCGATTCTGTTGCCATTTTGATGTTTCGAAACGTCCTTTGCATTAATCCCTTCCGAACAGAGGTCTTCTTTTTTTTTACCTCTTTCGTCATCCAACGAAATGGTTTCAAAAGAATTGTTATTATTACTCATGTCATCTGATGATGCTACATTTTTGTAATAAAATAAATCACTACTATCACAATTTCCCAAATTATTACTATCATAGAATGTTTTTCTTTTACTCTCATTATTTTTTTGACTATTATTTTCATATTCATTATCGCTATTAAACAACTCTTTTCTTATATTTAGATAATTACTATAATGTATATTTATACTTCTCTTTTCATTAATTAATGTATGATCACTTTTTACACTTGCACTACTACTAGAATTACTAGAATAAGAGACATCTCTTAATTTATGATATTTTTTGTTATATTTATATTTTTTACAAAATTTTTTAAACAAGTATTTTTCTTCTTTAATTGTATTTTTTATTTTAATATCATGTAAATTATTGTAGTCCAGCTGTGCTAGCATAAACCTTACAAACTCGTATGGAGCACTCATCGTTGAACTGGTATCAAAATACGTATTTTCATCATATATCAAATCATATACATGCTCATGTATCTTTTCTTTATAAATTTCCTTTTCTAAAATTTCGTCTAACAAATTCAATGAACAGAACCAGCAGAAATTTCTTATCCATTTTTTTTTCTCACAATTTGTATTATCATTTTTTTTCCTATTATCTACTTCTTGTATTTGTTCATCCGTCTCCTTATTCTTACATTCTTTCTGTTTTGTTTTTGCAGCATTAATATTCTTTATGTTTTTTTTTTTAAATAATAAACTATCAACATTGTTCTCATTATTTGAACTGCTAAATAAATTTAAAAGAATATTTTTATTGTTGTTAAAAAAATTAGCACTTCTTTTTGCTTCCTTTGCATCATCAATTGTTTCAAGCATCTCAAATGGGTTCCTATTTGCGGAGAATATAGATTCACTTCTATAAGATGAATTTTTTTCTTTCATTTCATCTTGTCATTTCTATTATCATTTATAGTTACGTATATTACATCTCCTAATTTTTATATTAACCCTTTATTAATAAATTTATCTTTCTATGCATAAAACAAATTTTAACAATTCATAGAACGATAAAAAAAAAAAAAAGAAAAAATACAAAAAACGAAAAAACGAAAAAACGAAAAAATGAAAAAATGAAAAAATGAAAAAATGAAAATACGAAAAAATGAAAATACGAAAAAATGAAAAAATGAAAAAACGAAAATACGAAAAAATGAAAAAAAATGAAAAAACGAAAAAATGAAAATAAAATTAAGTAAAATCATATAAAGTCAAATCCTATGTTAAAGATATATATATATATATATATATACGCATGCATAGTGTAAATACGTTTACACAAATTCAAATTATAAGATGTACAGTAAGTTTCATTTTATCTTATTTTTTAAAAATGTCTTCTGTTTCATACTTTTGATATATAAAATTGATATATATAAAAATTAAAAATTGCATATACATATAAACTCCTATATGCATATGTAGCTAAATTAAAAAAATATATATAACAATGCATTGTTTTATTGTTTTGCTGTTTTTATGTTTTATTTCCTGTTTTACTGTTTTGCTGTTTTATTCCTGTTTTACTGTTTTGCTGTTTTATTCCTGTTTTACTGTTTTGCTGTTTTATTCCTGTTTTACTGTTTTACTGTTTTATTCTATAATTTTTTTTCACCCCGTGCTTGCTTTGCTTATTATTAACTAAAGTTTATACGTTTGCATAAAAAAAACGTTTATATGACAAAAACTCTATTGGTATATTTTTCTACAATTATGTTAAAAAAAAAAACAGATGTACACGCGTATAAGTGGTATGTATATATATATATATATTACATACATATAAAAGTATAGTCATATAAACAATAAATTTATACAAAAAGTGTATTAAAAAAAATTCAAAATACATTAATTCGTTTGTATTAACATATATAATCAATATTTTAAAATTTCATATATATCTAAATATACACAGTATATATATATATTTTATATATTATACATATATAACAAATAAAATTATCAACAAATAAAAATTTTAGAAGCTTTAAAACATATATATATTTATGTTTACTAAATATGTACATATAAATGCATAATATACATTATTTTCTTCATTTTTATAATATCCTTTGTTTCTTCAATTATTATTAGTTACAACAATTTTGTAATTTCACAAAGAAAAAAAAAATATAAACGCTCCAGACTGTTTAAAAAAATTGACATTAAAAATGTAAAAAAAAAAAAAAAAAAAATGATTTGTTCATAAATATACATAATATTATATATTGCAATAGGGAAATATTACAAAACTGTACACACTATAAATGTAATAATAAATATATAACAGTATATTTTATTCCTTTAAAATTCTATATTTCCTTTAGTTAAATTTATAGGTAATAAATATATATATATATATATATATATATATACATAACAAATAATTCTTGTGTATGTAAAATTGTTGATAGGCTAGTAAAAATGAAACATCCGCATATGTAATAATACTATCTATATAATAAATGTATTAACTTGCTTAAAAAAAAAATTTTTTTAAATTTAAAATCTTTTTATTAACAGTTAATAATTTTTATATAGATTTTAGCTAGAAAGGGAAAAAAATTTAATCTTTTAAAGTGTATAATTAAAAAAAAAAAGAATAAAAGGTTATATAGTTAAACTAAAATGATTACTAGGTGTGTTCATATAGTTTAAAAAATAGTTTAAATACAAAAAATAAAATATATGTAGTACTGATTAAAATTTAAAAAATATATTTATACATATACATATATATGTATTATATGAATATATATTTATTAATGCTATAAAATTGTAATGTAAAATGAAAAATAAAGTGAAACATCAAGTAAAATGTAGAGATTGTGATATTATTACTTTACCTAAAAACCTTTTTTATTTACATATAATATAATACCCATAAAGGTAAAAAATATTGAAACCCACAAATTCAAGTTGTGTAATTAGTACATTATATATAAATGCAAAAACAGTAGGAAAACGGTTCACTATAGCTCTCAGAATTTAAAAAAAAAAAAAATATTTATACATAAAAATTCTCTACAACATTATATTTTTATATTACTTTAAATGTTTTTTATTATATTTAACTTTCTCAAAAAAATATTGATGAAAACAAATATACGGCATTAATTCCGGGTGAAAAACGGTTCCTATACAATTGTTCTGTTCAACCGCTATAAACAAAATAAAAGAAGAAGAAAGAGAAAAAAAACAGTATATTTTTGTTATAAATATATATGTATATATAAATATATATGTATATATAAATGTATATGTACAAATAAATGTATATGTATATATAAAAGTATATGTATATATAAAAGTATATGTATATATAAAAGTATATATATATATAAAAGTATATGTATATATAAAAGTATATGTATATATAAAAGTATATGTATATATAAAAGTATATGTATATATAAAAGTATATGTATATATAAATGTATATGTATGTATAAATGTATATGTATATATAAATGTATATGTATATATAAATGTATATGTATATATAAATGTATATGTATGTATATTTATATACATATGTATTTATAAATAAAGTCCGAATGACTTTTGCAAAAGCTAAGAATAAACAAATATGCGTAAGGTGTTTACAAGATGTTCAGAATTTTACCTGCTATAATATTAGTGCCATAAGGTTCGTGTGAAAAAGTTGCAAGAGTTTCAACCTTGGAAAAAATTAAAAAGAAAATTTTAATTAGTAAAAAGAATATATACATACATACATGCAGTAGACACGTAGGTGATTAATCTTTGTTTTGGTGTATAATAAGTTTCTCTTTTTTCTTTTTTCTTTTCTTTTTTCCTTTTTTTAAATAAAAATACATTGTCCGATAATATTCCTTTTATATATGGGGCTCGTATACAAGCTGCCCTTAAATTTTTTTTGAAAACGCTATTTTGTGAATTTATATTTAAGGAGCATATAAAGCTATCATTCTAAAAGGGTAAAGGTACAAGGAAAAATAAATAAATGTTCAAATTTTTCATTCTTGGTGAAGTTAACAAAAAATAAAAAATATATATAAAAATATAAAAAGATATAAAAAAAATATAAAACAAATGTGTATTAATAATTTTTATTTTAACTTGAGAACCATAGTAATTTCTACTAATGGTTATGTCCAGTCCCCCCAATGAAAAATTATTTCCATATGCATTGTACATTTCGTTGTTTTCGACATTTTTTGACAAAAGAATGCATCCTATATGAAATAAAAAACAAGTGAACTAATGATAATTAAGGCCCTTTGTACAGGATCAGAAAGAAACTCATTCTGTGCTTAACAAGTTATATGTGCGCATAGATATATAAATATATATATACATTAATTACTTTTTCCGTTACATTATCCTTTCTATTTATTTTTACCTGCACATGTTCCCCAAGTTGGCTTTTTCTCAACATGTATGAAGTTTTTCAAAGCCTACGACATAATTTAATTCAGAAAAAAAGAATAAAATATATACACAAATAAATAAATAAATATATAAACAAACAAATAAGTAAAAAAATATATAAACAAACAAATAAGTAAAAAAATATATAAACAAACAAATAAGTAAAAAAATATATAAACAAACAAATAAGTAAAAAAATATATAAACAAACAAATAAATAAAAAAAAAAAAAAAAAAATCATTTTGCACTTGGTACAGTGTCTATATATTTTAAATTTAACAGAATATGTGTATGTTGCATTTTTTTACGTTATATAAGGAATCATTATCATAGGAAAAGCATTTTCTTAATGTGGTAGATTCTCCCCCTGGTATTACTAAACCATCACACAAGCTTAAATCTGATTTATCTCTAACCTTCAAAATTTCAAAAGCAGATGATTTTATTTTCTTATATTTTTACATGTACGCACTATTAAAAAATTGCACACTCAAATGTACATATATTTGTACCATTATGGATAAATATTTATCTGTGCCCATATGTATGTATATCCGCATATATGTATGTATGTACGTCCACATATCTGTATGTATATAAGTGCACATGTAGTATTCTACTTCCTTAATCTTCAGTGAGGGTTCCTCCAATTTAAGAAAGTGTTTTATGTGTGGCTGAAAATCCCCTTGTAGAGATAAAACCCCTATAGTGGTTTCTTCCATTATGAATAAATAGGGACTACTTCCAAATAAGGATTTAAATATAAATATAAATATTTATATTATATATAATGTTAAAATTGTTGTGACATTAATATTGAGTTGCATTAATGACTTAAGAACATTATGTTCTTGTTCTAATCTTGATATTCTCTATTGTTGTTACCCTATTTTTGTTTTTCTAATTATTCCTATTAACTAGTATTAAAAAAAAAAAAAAAAAAAATACAAGTAAACTTAAAGATTAATATCCCAATTACACAGAATAAATAACATGTTCACCCTTTTAAGGGGTATAAATAAAATATATATATTTTTTTTTAATTTATTATATTGTAAAAGTACAGAAAATAATATCGAAATGAATGAATGGAAAAGGGCTAATCTACAAACTCCTAATTTTTTTTTTACAAAAATGAAAAAATATAAAATATATAATTAAAAAGATTGATAAAAGAATATGATTGTACATGTATTAGAATGTATTTTATTGTATTGTTTTATATTCCATTGTATCATCTTATATTATATCAAACTGTAATACAATATTTCTTTTTAATTGCTTTATATTGCGTTATATATTGTATGCACAAGTACGCTTAACAATATGAATTAATTAAAAAATTAAAATGATAATAAAAATGAAAATAAAAATAAAAATAGAATAGAATAGATTAGAATTGGAACCATTCACATGCGTATTTATTTTTATAATATACACAGCTAAAAATGGTAATAATAAAAAAAAAGAAAAACAGAAAAAGGGAAAATTTTTTTTTTAGTTTTTAATTTATAATTTTTACAATTTTATAATTTTACAATTTTAAAAGTTTAAATGTTTATATGTTTAAATGTTTAAATGTTCATTTTCGTAAACATTTCAAATAATGCAAATTTGCAAAAAATAAGAACTCACGGGAGAAAATTCAGAAGGATATGAGGGAATATTTTTGTGACAAGCTAATAAAGCATACTGGAAAATGATCAATGCGTGAAAAGACGAGTTGATGAAATGATTTATAGATTTTACAGATGAATAAATTGAAAAATTGGTAAATCAGAAAGTACTAAGCAAAAAGAATGAAAACTCACTGAATTACAAATGCAGCTGTAAAAAAAAAAAAAAAAAAAAAATTTAAATTAAACTAAAATAAAAAAAGAATAAAATAAAATAAATTAAATTGAACTGAATAAAACTAAATTAACCTGAATCAAACTAAATTGATTTAAGTTGAATTAAATCGAAATGATTTGAACTCTTTTGAAATGGACTAAGTTGAACTTGCCCTCGAAACCATTTTTATTTTTCTTCAAAAATGTCTTTAAGTTTACATACGAATTATGGTGATATAAAAATGGAACTGTTTTGCTACGAAGTCCCCAAAACATGCAAAGTACGCGAAAAAAATAAAATAAAAATAGAAGTAAAAAATAAAAATACACACAAAAGCATAAACAAAGGCGTAAACAAAGGCATATACAAAAGCGTAAACAAAAGAGTAAACAACCTACGCAGAAATTACAAAATTAGTATTTTACGTGTGTTATGCTTTATACGTTGAAATGTATGCGAAAATGTACTGAGCCGTTTTGGTAATTTCTCCTTTAGAACTTTTTAGCCTTATGCGCCTCGGGGTATTACGACAACACAAAGTTTCACAGGTTATAGTATGTACATACGAGTACATACGTATATACGTACATATGCATATATATATCTATAGACGTAAAACTTACAAACGTTACGCTCAAGTATTACGCTCTGTTTTTTCTTTTCTTCGTTCACAGAAATATCAAAGGTTTTGCCATACAGGGGGGGGATCCAACAAATACGGGAAAAGGTGGAGAGAGCATTTACGGCAAATATTTTGACGACGAATTTGATTCAACTTTAAAGGTTTAACAGAAATGAAACAACAGTGAAAATTAGTTGTACGTACGTATGCATATATATATATATATATATATATATATATATGTATATATGTATATATGTATATATATGTACGTTTTATAGAATGCTTTACGACTGAGATGAATAAAGCTGAATGATGATGTTTCTTAATAGATGCTACTTTTTATGCATATATGTACCTGTGTATATATATATAATTGCTATAATTACATACATACATATGTGCTTATATACAAAAATGCATATATGCGCAGCACGACAAAAGAGGAATGGTATCCATGGCAAATAGGGGAAAACCAAATACGAATGGATCCCAGTTTTTTATAACGTATTCTAGACAACCACATCTTAATGGGATCTATGCTGTTTTTGGAAGGTAACGAAAAAAGAAAAAAATATATGCATAAATAAGGATAAATATAAAGATGTAATATGAAACATTGTATAGCGTAACATGTAAAGCGTAACACATAAAACGAAACAACGATAAGCTCATTGTTAATAAACCTACAATAAACTTTTTATCGTAATGTAAAACGATGATAAATAAAAAGAAAAATATCTGTGCATGTTGTTAGAATGCTTATATATGTTTACTTCCACAATGAGGCCTCAAAAATGGGGGAGTAAACGCGAATATACACGCACAAGTGCGTTCTTATCCGAATGGATGTGCATCCGTGCATATATATATACGCGGCATATGCACGCACATACATATACATACATGTGTACACACATACTCACACACACATAAGCATAGCATAGTAAACACAACACGTAAAAGTCCTCTTGCAAGAATAAATCTATTTAAAAATGCATTTTACCTTTATTAAAATAAAAAAAAAAATAAATAAATTTGCAGAGTAATCGATGGCATGGATGTTCTATCCGTTCTTGAAAATGGTACAACTTCATAAGTAAATTTTGACAAAAACGATAAATTAAAAATGTAAAGGATGACAAAAAATGCATTACAATTTAGATCCTGCCAATTCATAAATGTTGTTACGTTATGTTATTCTATGCTGCTCCATGCTGTATCATGCTTTTATTCATTTTTGTTAGAACCGGTAGGGGAGAAAAACAAACCAATAAAGGATATTATAATTGAGTCAGTGACCATACATGCAAATCCCATTGCTGAAGATGAATCTCTGTGAGTATGAGTATGCCCCTTGCTATGTTTGAACATCAAGTGAATAGCCATTATTTCTTACCACTTGGGTGTATTTATTTTTTTGTTACTCTCTCGCTTTTCCGTTACAATCACAGCTCATCGGAGGTCTTTCCCTTTTTCCCATGGACAACTTTAATTTTATTCTCGTTGGTCCTATCACGAACTAAACTGTTTATGCGCAAATCGTAACCAACATTGAAGCAGTCAAGCAAAATAATAGATATTACAAGTACAATAAGGAGAATGATAAGATATTTCCATATTTTTCTTAAATAACGAAAAGTAAAGGAATTAATATTGAGACAGCTAATACTGTAATCTGCTCCAGCAGATAGTAAATAACCATCATTTTTAATAAAACACATAGCAGTAATTGGTAATTCATGTTTTTTATAATGAGCTAAAAGAGAAAATTTAGAATTATAAATTTTAAGTGCTCCAGTACTAAAACCTAAAGCTAAATATTTTTCATTTGTACTTATAGCTATATTACAACATGGTCTATTATCTAACCAGATAAATTTCTGTTTTGTACACGTAAATTTTTCTTTTTTATCATTATAATATATAGCCCATATTATTAAATAACTATTACCTCTAGTTGTATAAGCTGTAGTTAATAAGGTATAAGAATATTCTTTTTTTATATCTATATTTTTTAAAAATTTACAACAACGAAAATTTAATTTATCATTTGAATTTTGTGGATTTTTCATTTGTTCGGTATGTAAATTAATTAAACTGTGTGTATCCCATAATTTTAATGAGTTATCAGATGAACATGATATTATAATCCGTTCATCTAATGTGATATCACAATCTTTAATACTATCATCATGTCCTGTAAAATCTCCTAAATGTTCAACAGCTTTGGTAATATCTAAATATAAATTATTATGAACATGTACATATTTATTATCATTAGTTAATTTCAATTTCCATAAACGTAATGTTTTATCCTCTCCTCCTGTTATTATTAAATCATCATTTGATGAAAATTTAACCACAACTTGTCTTGAATTTTTTTCACTAAAATCAGTTACAAAAGTTAATAATATATTTGGTCCTGTTTCTTCATTTATTTGAAATATTACACATTCATTTCTTACTGACCCTAACCATATATTATGTTTCTCTACATATATGATAGAATCTACTACACCTCTTTGTTCTGTTGTTGACCAAAGAACTTGTAACTTCTTTTCCTTTTCATTAAATGTATTAATATCTAGTAAATCTTCAATACCATAACTTTTCCCCCCACCCCCTCCTGATGTGACTACATAATTTTCATTGGATCCAATTCCATAAATAGGATAATTTAAATATGATACCTTTATTTCATTCATGCTGCGCTATTTTTACATATGCTTCTTCCTCATGCGCAGTTCGCACTGCTTATCGGTACATGAGCACACAATAAATAATTACGCGTTCATATATACTAACGTACACGCGTGCATAAATACTAACGTACACGCGTGCATATATACTAACATACACGCGTGCATACGTATATATATACTTGCATACTTACGTCCTTACGTACTTTGATTCGTGCACATGTATACTCAGATAAGGCCAAGTATATATAACTGCATACAGTGATCACTTCTTACACTTTAAACTTGTTCTTTCCGAAGGTGCTTTCTCAGAACACCTTATTATAGTTCCCTCCCTCTACTTGCTCTTTAGTAGAATTATTTTGCTGCTTTAAAATATACCTATTGTTATATACGTTCATTTATATAAGCATTTGGAGTACCTCCCTTAGTGTAGCATTATTTAAAAGGTTGTAGTAACGATATGTTACCTTCACAGCGGCTGTAGCTAAAATATATATCAATGGAACAGCTAAAACACATCAACAGGAGTATATTTTTTGACCTTACTACTACAGCTATTCACTAAATTGCACGATGATAATGCCAAAATTGAAAATGCGGGGAAGCAGTATAACAACGGAAAAGGTGAAATGCAAAGGATGAAAAGGAAGACCAAGGGTACAATTTTGTAAATACGTGTGTGTATAGCTACACAAATATGCAAAAACTGGTAAATATATATCACAAGATGAGATAATACAACATTTTGGAGTAACCTCGTAATTTTTTGGCATAAAATTATATATATTTTTTCTTTTTTTTTGTTTCCAATCGTTCTTTATGGAAAAAAAAATAATAAATAATAAAATTTATAAATTAAATTTAAAAATTTATACGGTTTGAGAAATTATATATGTGAACTTTCCGCATATCATATTGGCTTTATTTTTCCTTTTTTTTATTTTTTCTTTACTCCATTTTTGCTTTATTGTATTTTTGCTATATTTTATTTTGTTTTATTTATTTTCCTGCAGGTTTAACGGGAGCACATGTAAACGTGTAAACAGAAAGGGAAAAAAATGTATCCCGATTGTTATACATGCGTAAAGTAAATGTACAAATGTAAGTGTAATAACGTAAACGTATAAACATGTATGTACTAATATGTTTGTATATATATATATTAATATACGTTTATAACCATTTATGCATGTATACTATATGCGTACATTTTTATCAAGAGATAGCGAATTTTTAAATGTTTGTATATATACGTCCTGCACCTGTAATATACATGGCACATTGCAAGTTATGAATGTACGTATGTGTACTGTGAACATATATATATATATGTATATATATATATAAATACATTTATAAGTTTATATGTTTATCTATTTATATATTTACTTATGTATTTATATTTACATAAGCAAGCACGATTATTCAAACTTGTACACATACATACACTGCTTACCTTGCCAGAGTCATACTATTTAATGGTGAAACATATTAGGAAAATTAAAAAATTTCCTCTTCCAAGTAGAATAAAATTATTTAAAATTTTTAAAGTAACTTGTTAAACAAAACGAAAAAATAATGAACGCTATATATTATTACTCCTAATGTACATACATGATTCCATCCTAAGAGGAAGGAAAAACGTATAACTGTTCAGGAGGATGGCATCTAAGGTTTTCCTCGAAATGTAGTTTTTTTTTTTTTTTTTTTTTTTACAAGTTAAATAAATATAAGTGCTGCGTTTATTCGTGTATTAAGTGTACATGTTTATATTTGTACCTGTGTATATTTGCACCTGTGTATATTTGTACCTGTGTATATTTGTACCTGTGTATATTTGCACCTGTGTATATTTGTACCTGTGTATATTTGTACCTGTGTATATTTGTACCTGTGTATATTTGCACCTGTGTATATTTGTACCTGTGTATATTTGTACCTGTGTGTATTTGTATCTATGTATATCTGTACCTGTGTATATGTGTACTAGTTTATATGGTGTAGTATTTATGTATGCGTCTGTTCATGTATACTCGTATATTTTTATATATGAGTTTATTTTTTAAAAGTTTCGTTAGTAGAACAACTTTTACATTCATTTCATGAAGAGTCTTTTTTTTTTTCAAAATCGAACAAAAAAAAAACAGAAGGAAAAAAAAAAAATTGTTTTGTTTTCCGCCTTTTTTTTTATTAGTTAAATGGGGAAATTATTATTTTGATTTATCGCTATTTTGATTTATCACTATTTTGATTTATCGCTATTTTGATTTATCACTATTTTGATTTATCGCTATTTTGATTTATCACTATTTTGATTTATCGCTATTTTGATTTATCATTATTTTGATTTATCGTTATTTTGATTTATCGTTATTTTGATTTATCGTTATTTTGATTTATCGTTATTTTATCATTTTTCTTTTATCATTATTTATTTAATTATTATTTTATTTTTTCATTATTTTATTTTATTACTTTTTCATCATTTAATTATTTCGTTTTATTTTTTCATTTAATTATTTCGTTTTATTAGTTCGTTTTATTAGTTCGTTTTATTATTTCGTTTTATTATTTCGTTTTATTATTTCGTTTTTTTTTTTTTTTTTTTTTTTTTTGGAACTCATAGAATTTAATCCTTTTACTAATACACTACTATTATATACCAGTGCATAGTTGTACGCAAGTTTTAATTTTATTTTGTAGATTCTACCAGCAGTTGTCTCATTTGTTTTTTATTTATCATACCAGTTATATTATTATTTTATCAGTTTGCTTTCTTTTGTCCATTTGCTTTCTTTTGTCCATTTGCTTTCTTTTGTCCATTTGCTTTCTTTTGTCCATTTGCTTTCTTTTGTCCATTTGCTTTCTTTTGTCCATTTGCTTTCTTTTGTCCATTTACTTTCTTTTGTCCATTTGCTTTCTTTTGTCCATTTACTTTCTTTTGTCCATTTACGTTATATTATATATATATATTTTTTTGTTTTTTTGTTTTTTGTGTGTATAATTATCCCCCAAAGCTACTTTTTTTTGCTAAGAGGAAAACGCCAAAGACAGCAGCGCATATGACAGTTAAGTAGGAAACGCCCATAGAGGTGATACCAGTACCAATATCAGCAGCATTACCAGCGTTACAATTGTTACAAGTATTAGTGGTAGTACTAGTACCTTTAGGAGTAACATCAGCATCGTCAGTAGCGGCATCTATAGCAGCATCGATAGAAGAATAACTTTCGAAGTATCATTCGCACTAAGGGTAGAGAAACAAACCGCCAACCTTTCGAGGTGAGCACAGAAACTTAAGAGAGAGTTTCTTCAAGGCAACGACTTGAGAAAGTGTCTAGGAAATAGGTACATCATTAAAAGAAAAACTAGACAAAATAAAGAGAAATAAGGAAAAGCGCATGGATAACAAAATAAAATAAAAATTGCGCTTTTACTGCGCTCTTTTTGCTTCTCGTCCTTTGCTTCTTTTCTTATGCTTCTCTTCTTTTTCTTCTCTTCCTTTGCTTCTCGTCCTTTGTTTCTCTTCTTTTGCTTCTCGTCCTTTGTTTCTTTTCTTATGCTTCTCTTCTTTTTCTTCTCTTCCTTTGCTTCTCTTCCTTTGCGCTTCCTTTCCAACTCTTCATTAAATGACTGCAACATGTGCTTAAAGAAATAATGTAGTGAAAAATGAAAGCGTATTTTCTACATACCAAATGACCAAGTATAGCATCGTGAGGACGCATGTGTAACAGAAATGTGTTCAGTGGACAGAAATTAAAAAAAAAAAAAAAAAAAAAAAAATGCATTTCGCGCTGCTTATGTGGTGCAGTCTATTATACATGAAAGTGCAAGTTGACATTCAGTCTACATTCACTTATTCTCATTAACATTTTAACATTCGTTATATTTGTAACAAATGCAATGCTTTCGAACAAGTTTTTAGTAGCAGGTGAAGGGAATTCAGTACCACCACTAAACACCGCTGGGCGTAATAATGATTGAAAAGTCGAACAACCCGTATCTAACGATAGACCCAATTGTAGACAGAACGAAGCAAAATGGTGAAGAGTTGCCCTTAATAAATGGGAAGGTAAAAGGTCATTTGGATTTTACTCAGATAGTAGTATATTTGGTAGGTTTATCCGATGGACTAACTCATTTAGCATCGTTAGCAGTATATTATTTATTTAAAGACTATTTTAGGTTAACACCTTATCAAGTATCGTTAATATTGATGTATCCATATATTCCTTTTATATTAAAACCTGGTATTGCATTAATAACAGATTCTTTTTCAATATTTGGTATGAGAAGAAAACCATACTTATTTGTATTTAGTCTATTTCAGTCATTTAACTTTTTAGCATTAGCATTTCTAAATTTGACAGTGGTACAAGCAACTTTAATTTTATTTTTTATCTCCTTATGTGCATCATTCTGTACAACAGTAGCAGAAGCATTAGTAGTGGAAAGTTCTATTGGAAAAACATATAGCCAGGGGACAAATAAGGTAACTGAGTTTATTGCTGCAAAGGCTATAGGTAGTTTATCCGTTGCATATTTTTCAGGGTACTTTCTAGAAAAGATGTCTAGAGAATATATCTTTATGACCACTTCCATATTTCCATTAATTATATCTGTATCATGTTTATTCTTAAAGGAAAAGCAATATGCTACAAATAAAAATATTGTAAAACAGTTAACTGATTTAGTGAAATTTATTAACACACCTGTATTTTTAGGTCCTTTTCTATATATTTTCGTATATATGTCTGGACCTGATTATGATGATGCTTTTTTTTTTTTCTGTACAAATAAACTAGGTTTTAGACCTACTTTTATGGGAACCCTAAGATTAACTTACGGTATTGCATCATTAATAGGTATAATAGTATATCGTGTATTTTTAAAAAATCATGGACTTAAAAAATCTTTAATTATTACAACCTTAGTATCTTTTCCAATATATATATCGCCAATCATATTAACAGAAAAGATAAATAAATATTTTGGTATATCGGACGAACTATTTGTTTTAAGTGGAGGTTTCCTAATTGAAGCAATTACAGAGATACAGCTTTTACCTCTTTTTATTTTAACAGCTAATATATGTCAACCTGGGTTAGAAGCTAGTGTTTTTGCTACTATTCTCAGTGTAAAAAATTTGGGTTCTCTAACAAAAAAGGGTACCTCTTCCTTTTTAACGTATCTAATGAATATCGACAGTTACAATTTTGACAGTCTTAGTGTGTACATATTAATATGTGGCTTATTTCTGCTCCTCTCCTTAACACTCGTCCCGCTACTCCCTGATGAAGAGAAAATAGACAAGCTCAAGAATGAGCAGGCTGGCAAGTCCTAAGTGTGAGCATATGCACACCGGACGAAACTGCATAAACAGGATGAAGCTGCGTATACAAGACCAGGGCGCATAAACAGAAGGATGAAAAACTTCTTAAGATTTTTAACTCTAGTGAGACCTTAAGGAATGGCTACCATTGAAAGTACCCCTTCGAAAATGTTTTACCGCTGTGTAGGTATATGGGTGTGTGAATAGATGAGGAATAGTATATACGTGTTTACCTGCTCAAAATTTTATAAAAAAAAAAAAAAAAAAAATCCGAAAGTCAGAAAGTCAGAAAGTCAGAAAGTCCGAAAAATGAGAATAATCAGGGAAGTGATAATAATCAGAAAAACCAGAAAAAGAAATTAGGATTGTACATAAAGTATGCAAAATACTGTGCTTCTCCCTATTTTTTCCATAATTTTTAGCAGTACTGTTATGTTGTCAAATGTGGGAACATATTCCTAACCCCATCAGCTATGTGCGTATGTTCTTGCAAAATTATTACGTTACAAAAAAGGATTTATAATGGTGAAAAGAATATACCGGGCATGTTAACGTTGGTTACTTGATGTGTATATATGTATATATATATGCAAAAGTATAAGCATACATAAGTGTACATGTACGTGTATATAAGTGCACAGGTCTAAATGTGCGTAAGTGTATGTATTGCGCAATCGCTGCAATCAGTGTTTTTATTTTTTTTTTGTTGTTTTTCTTTTTTCGCATTATCGTTTTTGTCTTATTATTCTTCATCGTTCATCGTTCATCGTTCATCGTATATTGTTCACTGTTCATTCATGATAAAAAATTTTCTCATTTTTATCATAATATATCAGTTGTAATCATTGAAATTTTAAATTAATTTTATTCCTTTTTAAATATATTTGTATTTATGAACTCTTCGTTTCATAGCATGCTAAACGCTGCTTGTTATAAGTGACATGTTACATTTAAACGCATAAATATATATACATATATATATACACATAATTACGTCGTAATTTTTTTTTTTTTTTTTTTTTTTTTTTCCCTTTTTTTTTTTTAATGAATCTTATTTATAAATTAAAATTTTATTTTTTATTCAATTTAAAAATATTTGTTGTAAAGATTTAAAAAAAATAAAAAAAAAAAAGAAGGGATGGAAAAAAGACGAAAGATAAGACAAAAATTAAAAACAAAGAAGTAACTACTTCTATTTATATAACCATATTGTGTAAATAAAAATGCAGTTTATATATTTCAACAATGAAGTTTTAAGTTTTTTCCATTTTTTCAAAAATGTAAGGGGAACAAAAGGTGGTTACACCTCCTCCCCTGGGATATCCTGCTTTCGTTATTCCCCCAAAGTTAAAAAGGGGTTTTTCCCCAATGGAGGGAGGGGGCATAATATAAAAGAAATACCAAAGTAACAAAATAGGTTTATGAATATATAGGGAAATATAAAAATAAATGCACATAACGAGTAAATAGGTACATACCCGAATATAAAAGTAAAATTCTCAAATATATGTGTGTATGCACGTACATATATATGTGTGTAAACAAACAGGGCGAGCTAGAGGAGACACAGAGAGATGAATATCCAACGGAGTTACAAAAAAAAAAAAAAAATAAAGGAAGCAAAGAAAGACATAAAAAGGTAAATAATAGGATCGAAATGCGTAGAAAAACGATGAGTAGTGTCCACAAGAGAGGAATAGCATAGCAAAAAACAACGAAACAAGCATACGCGCACATAGGTCCGGGGGTTCGCATTTTGGGATACCTCAGACAAATTCTCTAACCTTGTACAGGCGGAACCCCCACACATCGGATGTAAACACCTCCTCAAAGTAGTTCAAGTTTTTAATTTCTGGAACTTCTATTTTTCTAATATAGTCATACCCCTTGACATATTGATTTGTCATGTTGTAATAAGACAATTTATAAAGAACACTATTTGTCATACATGTAGTTGCATTTTTTCCTAAGGGATGATATTCATCGTGATAGTAATATAATAAAGGATTAATAAAAAAATATTTTTTATTTGTAATTTTTAACATCCATAAAAATTTGTTTAGATCATCTGAAGAATTTTTCGAATAGCCTCCATAAGAAATTAAAACATAGTCAGCATTTAATTTTTTTAAATATTCATATGCCTGCTTTTCATTAGTACTTAATATTAAACCAACTGTTGCTATATGTGTATAATTCCATGTATTGTTATCAACATATGTAATTCTATCACTCATGACATTTAACTGATAGCCATAATCCCACCATGCAACAATTTTGGAATCCTTTTCTGTATTTTTGTTAATCCATTCATACATCTGTCTTATATCATCATTAATATACCTATCTCCATTTTTATTTCGACTATAAAAAGTTATATGAGATTCAGAATATGCTATAGATGAACACCAAGTTGAATGCAGAATTGTAAGAATAACAAAATAAATCAATAAGATTAATATGCATATACTTGTTAACATCGATACGGTATTCTGTTCTGCCCTATTAAAAACCAATTTTCTTATTTTTACATCTCCAAACGTGCTACTATTTTTTAAAAATTTATCACTTGGAATATCCTTTTTATTCGAACATATTTCTTTCATCTCTCCACTTATTCTTTCTGCATCTCTTAACAAATTGCGCTCGTTTCCTTCTTCCCATTTTAGACTTTCTATGCGCCACTCTGAATATGCGTTTCGCATCGTGCTTACCCCTTCGCAAGGATCCACACTGCTTCCTCTGCTACTGCATCTAATTTTGCTGCCATTATCACCACCACTCCCATTGATGTAGCTACTTTTGCTTCTATAACTACTCCCGCTCCTACTGCTTCCCCCCCCCTCGGACACTAAGACCGAGGAGAGGTAGGTGTCCTTCGGGACTCGGATGAAGAACACACAGCGGCTGATTAAGGAGGACAAACCAACAGCACTGAGGATACTGGCAAAGGGGGAAAATATCAAAAGGAGCCTAACCATAAGGGCGGAAAAATATAAGCATATAATAAAAAAAATACCTAAAAAAAAGGATTCAATTTTTGCTCCTTTTTTAAAACATTCATACAATCCACAAGGTAAAAATAATAAAATAAGATGCACATCAAAAAAATAAGAAGACCATGTGGTAGGTTGGTGTTCAGATATAGATGCGACTATAGGGTTATGCTTAGAAGCATATGTTGGATCTAATAGTGTCCTAGATCTATGATTCCATGATAATTTATCGGTAAATATTAAAAATTTAAAAATTAAAGCAAAAAAAATAAAGCACACTTGAACAAATATATTCTTGAATTTTTCTTCATGTAATTTAAAATGCTCGGCTATAGAACGAAAAAATAGTAAACAACTACATAAGAGATACATAGCGTGAGTAGCTAAATGTTCAATACTACCAAAAACGGAAGAATTAATACGAGGTATGTTAAGACACAGTATAGTTGTTAACACATAATATACATTATAAAGAATACAATGTTTTAGAGTGTACTTTTTTAATATTATAATTACTAACATAAATAAACTAATCGAGTTAGTAATAAATATATAAGCTCCCCATGATAACGCCATATAGTATGTACTAACAGAACATACCAAGGCTGATAATAACGTTCCTTTTTTTAGACATCTAATCCAATTATATATACATAACAATAACAAAAATATAGATATAGATTCATTATCATATGAACCAGCTACTGTTCTTGATATATGAGATGGTGAAATAGATACAAATAAAGAAGCTAATAATGCTGAACCAGTAAATGGATATATTTCCTTTGTTAATAAATATGATATTATACAAGTAAAAAAACTAAATATGGGACCTATATATATACAAATATTTCTCATATCAACCATAAATCCAAGCATATGACATATATTATATATTAAAAAACTTGTCATCATTAAACCAGGAAATAAAGTTTGACCTGTTGTTCTTCCTAACGGGAACCATGATTTCTTATCAAAATAATTCCAAAAATTGTAAAAGCCTTTTTCTTTCAATATACTAGTCAGCTTGTAGTTAAAATATGGGTCATACTCGTGTATCATTGGCTCATTCCTTATTACTGAAAATAACCTAGTCAGAAAACATAGCACGCCAGTTAGTACCAGGACGAAAATTTCCATTTTGTACCTTATCTTTTTGCTCTCCTTTAGAACCTAGTTTCAGGAAGGAAAAAATGCAGGCCGAATAAGGGGTGCGATCGGTGTTCAGCACAACAGTGGAAGTAGTAGCGGGAAGAGGCATACATATATATATAATGCACACATGCATACATATGCACATACACACACACGCACACACGCACATACGCACATACGCACACACGCACATACGCACATACGCACACACGCACACACGCACATACGCACATACGCACATACGCACACACGCACATACGTCCACACGCACATACGCACACGCGCACATACACCTGTGCGTTCACATCCATAATGACGTTTTAAAAGAGTACCCGGCATGCAACGGCATCATGCATATGCTAAAAAACTCATAATATATGCAATTCATAAACTTTACAAAATTTTATTCTTATCCTACTTGTCTACATCTCCTACTGCAAAATATGTTGAAAAGAAAAATGTTTATAATGAACCGAGGCTTTAGCTTCATGCCCTCATCCTCTGTTTTATGTGCACAGTTTAAACTAACCATGGCAAAAAATTTCCATAAACCAGTTTTGTATTTATAATCCGGTACGTGTTTGCACGTGTTGGCTCTACAAAAAAGGGAACATAACCCATATATATGCATGTACGTACATATATACGTATGTATGTATGTATGTATGTATGTATGTATGTATGTATGTATGTATGTATGTATGTATGTATGTATGTATGTATGTATGTATGTATGTATGTATGTATGTATGTATGTATGTATGTATGTATGTATGTATGTATGTATGTATGTATGTATGTATGTATGTATGTATGTATGTATGTATGTATGTATGTATGTATGTATGTATGTATGTATGTATGTATGTATGTATGTATGTATGTATGTATGTATGTATGTATGTATGTATATACACACTTATACAAATAATATACTTGTTTACACACGCTTAAACATATGTACGTACTTGCTCGTGATCCCCCTCGATTTGGTCTCCTCTCTTACCACAAACGAGAGAACAAAGGAATTGCAAAAAAAAAAAAAATAAAAAAACACACTATTTCTTCATGTAACGAATTAATTGTAATCATTTTCTTTAATCCGGTCCTTTCTGTAGCTCTTTCTTTTAGTTATCTATGTTATCATCGCCTAGCATACGTTCGACACTCCTTCTGGAAGTTCAACTCACATATAGCAAAAACCACAAAAGAAGCCAAAATGAATGATATTAAAAAAAAAATAAAAGTTAATTCTAATACTCGCGTATTTTGTGAAAACATCCTTTTTGCTCCAATTCAGACATAATAAGAAAACTCATCTTTTTTTTTTTTTTTTTTTTTTTCTATTTTGTCAAATTTTTTCATATACTATGCGAGCCTTTTAAGCATAATTCAGTGCCTCATCTTCATATGTACAAGTTTAAACAAACCAAAAAATATGCGCTAATTTCTAACAGAAGCTTACAGAATTGTTGAAAAAATTATATATATACTCACATGTACCGTACAAATTATTATATGTTTCCACCTTTTTTAATGAAGTATACGTGGAATTTATTCTGGGAAATTTTATTTCATTCTGTGTTTGAATTTTTTTACTTTATTCTCTTACTATAGGATATTTTTTTCCAATTGTGTGTTAATTATTTTCTTTTTTTTTCTTTTTCTATGTAAACAATTTGAAACGTATGATTCATCAACATGAAAGTAGCAATACTGTATTAAAAAAAAAGGGACGCATATATACAAATATAAATGTATAACTTATCAGTGCATCATATTTTTTCCATTATATATACTATTAAAAAATTAGTAGAAGAAAAATTTGAATAAAATGCACCATTTGAACAGGAAAATAATGTTCTATATTAAACGTATTTTATGCGAGGGTTTTTGTTAAATAACAGCATTTCTACATATATATATATATATACAAATACTTTCATTTTTGAAGAACTTAAAAATTAAACCTACTTTTTTGCCGCGGTCTCTTTAAGTTCATTCATTTTTTACTTTTTCATATTATGCATGGTAATAATTTTTCATATTTGTTTTTTTGTTTTTTCTGCCAATGTTTATGTGGACTTTACCTTTTTTTTCTAATATTAATCATGTTTAGCTGTTTATAATATCATTTACGTAATATACAAACACAAATATAATTAAAAGTTGAAGTACTTTTTAAAAATTTCATCAAGTAGAATTATTAAAAAGGCACAAACGTCAAATAGCATATATATATATATATAATGTAAATAAAGGTATATATATATGTTTATATATCTATATATATGTTTATATATCTATATAAATGCTTATATATATATATATATATATGCCCAATGGGTTACACACACATTGCACACGCATAATTTGACAACATGTACGACAAAAAAAACGGTTTTGCAAATGGAACGTCCAACTTCCATATGTAAACACGTATAATGGCAAACAAATATATATATGCATATATATACGTTTATCTCAACACACACACACACACACTCAAGTGCTAAAATGACGAAAAAAAAAAGGGTACAACAGGAAATGCAGAATGGCGGAATAGCAGTATACGAACATTGCGTATCTCAATATATGGGATAAAATAACAAAAAAAAAAAAAAAAAAAAAAAAGACTCACTAGGCATTCTTCAACTTTTCCAAAAGGATTTTACCGGCACCTCGTGTAAAATCAGGTTCAATAAATAGGGACTGACTCTCAATACCACTGAAATTAACACCTCTAATAATTTTAAAGTATCCATCTTTTCCCCAATTCCTACCCCAACTATTTCGACCAATCCAAAATTTGTAAAGTTTTCCATTAATTTCTTCCTCCCCCCATCCAACGATAACTATAGCATGGTTAACCTTTTCCCATCCTGTTATATTATATACCACATTATTATTCTTATTATTACCACTATTTCTATCATTGCTGAAATTGATTGTACATCTTTTGGCATGAGGGAAATCTTTTACATAATATACTCCATCTGCATAGTCGTAAAAATCGGAAGATGCTTCAAATGATGCTACAATTGGACCATTCTTATATATTTCATTCATCATAATTTTTTCACCATTACATTGATTACATCCATAACATCCACCAATGTAATTATAATCCTTTATATACCATTTTTCTGGATCTGCACTTGATAAATAATCGAAACGTTCATGCATATCATATTCACCATTCTCATTAAATATTGATTTTATCTCCCTTAACTTGTTAGTCATTTTTATGTTACCAGTGGATTCAGCAGTTTCATTACCATGTTTATTACCATTGTAGAGTCCTAGTACATCTTTAACCACATTATAAGGGCACATTTCATTCTTTCCTGTGTATGGGAAAACTTTGTTTAATGGTATTCCTTGCAATTTTGCTAACTTAGCTACTAAGAATGGATATCCACCATTACATCCTTGATCATAAAATGAACATGACAATACAGTTTGCATTGACAAAACATCGTCAAAGTCGTTTAAATATTTCTTGTCTACATTTTTTGTAAGGCCTATTTCAATTCTTCTTTTAAATACATACATTTCAGATGCAATATAACAAGATCCACATTGTAATTGATTTATGACTTCATACTCTCTTGTATTGTTATTAAAAGGATCACCCCATGTAAAATTTTTTGGCAGTTCATCTATTTCTAACTCTCTATGAGGAGATTTTTCTACGTCTTCATAATTTTCTAAATCTAATTCATTTGTTCCTTCATCATTATCATTAGATTTATTATTCAAATTTATATCTGACTTATTTCCTACTTGTAAAAAGTTAGGGGAAACTGGATTATTAGAACTTCCACTATTTACTACATCTTGTACTTGCTCATCTGCATTACATGGACAAGCATATTTCTGTTGCTCATTAAAATTAAATAATTTTGATAGTGGTTTCTTTTTTGCGGAATGTTTCAACTTATGCCAATATAACTCACTGTTCACATTATATGTGGTATGCTTTCTTTTTGTAAAAGTAGGGGGTACCAAATTTGCAGAGCTGGTGGTATATTGTGCATTATGAGCATTCAGTACTGCGTGAATACTAACTCCACTGGTAAAACTGGGGCTCAGTTGTACCTTATTTGTTGTTACAACTGTGGAGTTGTCGTTGCTACTGTTCTGTCCTCCCTCTTCATTTACACTGTCAGTATGTGGACGATATCTTTCAGCATAGAAGCAACCATATACACGTTCATTGTTTGGGTTCAATACATCTAGCCATCCATATCTTATTTTATTAAAATTAGTATTATAACAGTCAGTTTCCCCATTAGCATCCGTTTCATCATCATCTCTAAGCTCACTACAATATCCAGAAGGATCATAATGCATTATAGCTGTATATGTTTCTTTTCCTAATCTTATTTCAAATCCTTCATCACATATAGTAGTCCATGTACCTATGACTCTTTTATGTTCATCATATACTGCTAATACATTCCAATTTTTTCTATGTTCATTCTCTTTCGTATCATAGTAATCGCCATATCGTACAAAATCGTCGGATAATATTACATACATTTCAGATGCAAATTGATAATGATTATCAATTAAATACTTCTTATAATCTTTTATGTTTATATTATATAAATTGCTATTGGGTTGAGTAGATCCACAAGTAGTTATTGTGGGGGACGTGTTCGTCTTATATATTTTCCACTTTCCAATCAAATCTTTTATTTCCACATGAATAGGTAAATCGGCTAACGTCAAATGTACGAAAAAAATATGCAATAAAATTATTGCAAAATTGAATATGCCCCGACCTCTCTGCATCTTGCCTATTATTATACTTTTTGCCACAAAATTTTTTTTAAAAATAAATATATATATTACAAATACATATATGATACAAAGAAATAGATAATTAAATATATATACATATATATTTAAACGTACATATTTATACGTACATATTTAAAAGTACATATCTATACATACATAATTATACATATATATTTATAGGTACATATTCATACATACATCTATATATATATATATATATATATATATATATATACATACAAGCTAAATATGCTCTTCTAAAGGAAATATAAATTAATATAAAATTTTTAAAAAGTAAAATTCAAAATAGATATTTATTTCCTAATTTTCACATTATCAAATAATTATTTCGGCATTATTCATAAAAAAAAAAAAAAAACAACAACTATATAAGTAGCACGTATTGGTAAATAAAAATACATATATATTTAAGCGTTTACACGCAAGTATACATAATATATATATATTATGTATTATTTATATGTTCCTTTCGGGCATTTATTAATAAAAAGTAAATATAAAAAAAAGTGCATGTAAGATACACAATTAATCTAGGAACATTTAATAATTTGACAAGTTTACTGGCTTAAGGATATTTTTTTTCCTTAATGTTATTAAAATATATGCATTACGTATATATTAATTGTAAAAAATAAACTACTTATTATATATATATATATATATATATTTGTAAATGTATATATGTATGTATATAATCATATATACGTATATATGTATTTGCTCTTTTTTTTCTTTTTTTTTACTGTTTGTTTTATATTGCTCAAAAGAAAAGCATTAAATAATACATTGGTAAGAAATATATATCTAATAAAAAAGCCACCTTTTTTTTTATATGTAAAAGATAAAAAAATAAGAAGAAACTTATACTGATGATGTTGTACAGTAAATGAGCTAAAAAAAAATGTTAAATGAGAGCTCAATTTTGGAATTTTTCCATTCCCCAATGAAATAATATTTATTATTGTGTATATATAATGTACATAAAATATATAAAATGGCCATACAAAAATAAAGATATATATATATATGTATATATATGTATATATATATATAGATAGATAGATATATATATATATAGATATATATGCATGTAAATTTTTTCGAAGTTACACGAGAAAATGATAAGAGAAATACATAAACAATTATAATTCATAAGGAATAATTTCAAAACGTTACATAGATGTTCAATAGATTACAATACAAATAAAAATTGTGATTCTCTTTTTTTCTTTTGAATAGTACATACTGTAACTTTACTTACATCTAAACAAAACAACATAATAAAAAAAAAAAAAAAAGGAAAAAACAAAAAATTGGGAAATAGCATGCCTTCTAGCTAGCTATTTAAAAAAAGATTTTTTTTTTTCCTTTTTTTTTTTTTTTTAATTACATCCTTTTTTTATATTTTTCCAAATTATGTAACATTAAAGAAATAAATTATTTTAAAATGATTTTATAAAATTGAGTATAAAAAAATTAGCTATAATCAGAAGAAAACTTTTGCGTTTTATGCCTGTTTTTTTTTGTTTTTTAATTACATTACAATATAATTTGTTATATGTACACATAAAAAAAAAGTGAAGGTTTATTTTTTTTTTTTAGGGCATTGACATTTAAAGTTTTTTATATGGAAAATATACCTTTTGTAAAAATAAAAAAAAATATGAACAGTACATGTTTTTTTTAAAAAAAAAAAAATAAAATAATAAAGAAAATAGGATATTTGAACAGCCATTCTTCAATTAATATTATTCTCCTTATATTTTTAAAGAAAATGACACAATAATTGTAAGAAGCAATTTTTATTATTTTGTTAGACCTTCATATAACATAAAAAATGTACATTGACATTTGACCATTAAGATAGATATAAAATAATAGTTGTAATGTTTCTTAATATTTTAAAGGAATGGAATTGATGTTCACAAGTACTTCCTTTCCTCTCGTTCCAAATAAAATCCAGAAAAATTATACGTACTACTTTTGTCTATAAAATATAAACTCATATATTCCTTCCTCGTCATTCTCTTTTACGCATGACAGGAAAAAAAAAAAAAAAAAAGTTTCTCTATCATATATATTTCAGGCAAAATATTACGTTATGATGGTAAATATATATTTTTGGCGTGTTCAGTATATACATATATAGTGGAAATTACAGGCACTATGACAAAGACACACCATACGGGTGTTGCATATACGTTAATTTTTTAACTTTTGATAATAATACTTTTCTTCATGCAAAATATATTAGTATAACCTTTTGTTAACATTTCATGGGTGAGTTTTTTTTTTTTTTTTATTCAGCCCCTACCACTTATTACTTTTAAGAAATAAAATATATATAATTTAAAAGAGAAAGAACAGTTTAATTAAATATTTATTCTACTTTTTAACCATATATATATGCGCATATATGTACATATGAATCCATGTACATATTAATAAGTGCCAAAAATGCACGTACAACTGTTGTAAGGTAAGGTAAATGTTGCTATAAATATTTCATTAAGATCAAGCGGAAAAATTATGAAGAGGATATAAATTTGGTTACTTGTTTATGATTCATTTTTTATATTATACTCTTTAATGACACTTTGGTTCTATTCACAAAAAAAAAAAAAAAAAAAACGACATCAAATATTGCAGAAATTATGCCCCGATATTTTTTTTTTTTTTGTGTATGTGTGTGTTAAAAAAAGGTATATTTAAATAGCAGCCTTTGATTTTAAACATCCATAGGATAAAATTATTCATATATACGCGACATATATAATTATGTAGATACCCATACCCCCACATATATCTATCTATATCTATATATCTATCTATATCCATATATATATATCTATCTATATCTATCTATATCTATATATATCTATATATATCTATATCTATATATATCTATATCTATCTATATCTATCTATATCTATCTATATCTATCTACATCTATCTATATCTATCTACATCTATCTATATCTATATATATGTATATCTATATATATCTATCTACATCTATCTATATCTATCTACATCTATCTATATCTATCTACATCTATCTATATCTATATATATGTATATCTATATATATCTATATATATGTCTACATTAACGTCGTAATATTGGAAATAATATTATTCTTGCATAACCCTTGACTGATTTATGCCCCCTCTACATCTTAGTTGCTATAAAACAAAAAAGATATTATATGTAATAAATTTTTTGTAAATAATATTTATTGATAAAAGTATTTCTTTAATTAATCTACTTTGGAAAATAACATAATAGGAATGTACTTTGTCTCTCATTTACTCATATGAAAAGTTATTTGTGTGATATCCAAATCATACGTGAGCATAACAACTTATACGGGTTTTTAAGCTAAAGTATACCTTTCTTTGATTTTTTTATTTTCTTCTTCTTCTTTTTTTTTTTTGCTTGTATAATGAGAAAAAACAACTTTTTAATTGTAATTTTAATAATTTAAAAAAAAAAAGTTTTTCAAAAATTTAAAAAAAAATCAAAAATTTACTTATAAATAGTTCGACAAAATGAATCAGGAATTGAAAAACAAAATTTCTCTTGTATAATATATATATACTTAAAAGGGGAAAAAAACATATACACATATACATATACGTATACCCATATACGTACATAATATATATATATATATATAAACATAAATACATATAAACGTGTTAATTATTAAAAGAATGAAGATTAAAGATATAATAAGCGAAAAAAAAAAAAAAAAAATGGAAAAACCACAAGTTAATTAAAATTTACGCAAGCATAAATCTACATGAATAATATGTGTATTAAATTTAAAAAGAATTTACGTCATGTATATTAAAAATATTATTCGCTATAATTTTTTCACAATTTTATCAAATATGGAGCAAAACAGGGATAGTCATACAAATAAATAAATACGTAAATATACAAGTTAATGATTATGTAAATATATTATTACATATGTTTAATGTCTATCTAATTATATAAATAAATGAATGAATGAACATGATAGATAAATGCAAATTTAAAAATCTTTTAAAAACGAAACATACATATGTACGCATATATATGTATACACATATATATGTATACACATATATATATATATATATATATATATGATAAAATAAGTAGCTTCTCTCTACAATACTTTTTACCGAAGCAATTTTATAACGCATTTTAAGAACATTCCCCCCTCATCCTGCATTCTGAAATATTTGCACACACAAACACAAATACCGTATCAGTGCTACTATGCATAATTAAACACTTCACATAATATTATCTACAAGGAATAATTTTGAAAATTAAAAAAAAAAAAAAAAAAAAAAAAAAAAAGAGGGAACGATAATAGGATGGGAAAGAACGTATCCGAAAGGGGAAGACGAAAAAATGTGTTACATACACACACACACACACGTTACGTTTTTATGTCATTGAAAGATTTATAACCAAATTGTCGGCCGCTTTGTTGTAGTCAACATGTACATCCATATCATCAACTAACTCTTTCTTTAAGTACATTATTGCAAATTTCGTCATAATAACACTTTCAATAAATATAAGAGTTGGTCTTGCTCCTAATTCTGGATCATAGGACTGGTCAATAATATAGTCAATAGCTTTTTCTGATACAGAAATACGTATATTTTTTTCTTCTAAACGTTTTTCTAATTTTTTAAATCTTAACTTAACAATTTGATGTAAATTCTTTTTATTTAATGGTTCAAAAATACCAATTTTGTCAATTCTGTTAACGAATTCTGGTTTAAACACTTTTTTACATTTTTTAATTAGTTGAATTCTAAGATCTTCAAAAACTCTTTTATATTCCGGTGTATCTGAATTATCTGCATCAAAGAATAATTTCTTTTTAAATAATTCTGCACCTAAGTTAGATGTCATAATAATAATGGTGTTTGAAAAATCAATATTTCTTCTATGATTATCATTAATATAACCATCTCCTAAAATTTGTAAAAGAACTTTAAAAACATCAGCATGAGCTTTTTCTAATTCATCAAAAAGAACAACTGAATGTGGTCTTTCTCTAACTGCTTCGGTTAACTGACCAGAATCACTAAACCCTACATATCCTGGTGGACTACCAGTAATTTTAGAAACAGAATGTGCTTCAGTAAATTCAGACATATTCACACGAATTAAATTATCCTTAGAACTAAATAATTCAACTGCTAAAGTTTTGGCTAATTCTGTTTTACCCACACCAGTAGGTCCTAAGAATAGAAAGGTACCTATTGGTTTTTCTGGATCCTTCATACCTGTTGCTGCTTTAACAACTGCATCACTTAACGATTTAATAATATCTTCATTACCTATAATAGATTTAGATAAACTATTATATAATTTTAAAGCACCTTTTGATGATTCAAAGGACAAGGAACCAAGGGGCATACCAGAATCTCTTAAATAGATATAAGAAACATGTTCTTGATACAAAGCATCAACATTCATAGCATTATGTGTTTTTGCCTCAATATAAGCTAATGTTTCTTTATATACTTCCATATATTTTTCTTGTGCTTCTTTTAAGCTATTCTGTAATTCTATAGGTGGTTCTTTATTTGCATATATATAATTCTGTACTAATTCTTTTAATTCATTTAATTTTTTTTCGATTTCTTTTTTTCTCTTTAACCTTTCTCCAGATATGACATATTCTTCATAATATTTTTTTAATGATTCTTTTTTCTCTTCAAAATCTTTAATTAGTTTATTATATTTTCTTTTTGATACCTTATCAACATCCATTTCTAATGTACTAATTTCGTAGGATAATCTTTCTATTTCTCTTTCAGTTACATCTATAATTCTTGGCTTACCTGACAACTGTACTTGTAAAAAGGAACAAGCTTTATTTAATAAGTCAATAGCTTTATCTGGTAAATATCTGTCTTTAACAAAACGATCAGACACCTTTACAGCAGCAACTAATGCTTTATCTGTAATACGAATATTATAAAAGCTTTCATATTTACTTTTTAATGATCTTAAAATTTTGATTGTATTTTCAACAGAAGGTGGTTCAACTAAAACTTTTTCAAATCTTCGTTCAAATGCTGAACAGCTTTCAATAAATTTTCTATATTCAGCTATAGTCGTTGCTCCAATTAATTTAATTTCTCCCTTTGATAAAACAGGTTTTAATAAATTAGCTGCATCAGCACCTCCTTCTGCTTTACCTGCACCTAGTAATAAATGTATTTCATCAACAAATAAGATAATTTTATTCTTTTTATTTTTTAATTCTTTTATAATATTTTTCATTCTTGATTCAAATTCTCCTCTATATGATGTTCCGGATGTAAATTTTCTAAAATTTAAACTAATAACTGTATATCCTAATAACTCCTTTGGTACATCCCCTTTTTCTATTCTATACACAAGACCTTCTACTATAGTAGTTTTACCTGTACCTGGATGACCAACTAAAACTGGACTATTCTTATTATATCTTAATAATGATTCTATCACAGCCCTTATTTCTTCATCTCTTCCATATATACCATTTAATTTTCCATTTCTTACCTTTTCATTTAAATTTGAACCAAATTGTTCTATATATAAATTTCCTAATTTCCCATCTTTATCTTTCTTTGTTTTTTCTAACTTACTTTTTAACACTCCTTTTACAGCTTCATCTGTTAAATACACCTCATTTAGAATCTCGTTTACAAGTTCATCTGTCATCAAACCAATTAGCAGATGCTCTACATCTACCTTCTGACTTTTATATTTGCTTGCCAATGCTTCTGCTTCTGCTAGAACCTCCTTTACTTCGTCCGAGTATGTGATCCTAACTTTATTGTCCAGAGGCTAAAAGGGGGGAGGACAAATAAAAAAAAAAAAAAAAAAAAAAAAAAAAAATGTGCACTCAGTGAAAAAACATAAACAAAAACAAATACATATGCAACCATGTAATGACTATATCCATGCAGAAGAACAAATGAGGGATATGTCGTTGATCAAGAAGAAGGAGTAGCGTCCACACACACATACGTATGTGTGTAGAGGTATGTTCTTGTGTTTGCATTATATCTGCCCATGAGTGCAGTACACATGCGACCTTGCTTTCTTTGTGAATGGTTCAAAAATGGATCAACGTTTTTGTCATGATACTTCGCTCCTCTTCTTCTCTTTCATATAAAAGCATACTCTCAAGTAAGCATTAACATCATATGTATGTATAATAAGGTATAACACTTAGTGTACACTTATATTTTGAGCATAAATTTATAGGTACGTACCGCTCCAACTCTAGTTTGCTCCAAAGCTGAGTCTATGTATTCCTTCAAATTACTGGCATTCACATTATTCTCCTTGAGTAAATTTGAACCTGCGCAATTAGGAGAAAAAAAATAAAATAAAAATATACAGACAAGTACATAAACAAACTAACAAACAAACGAACTAACAAACAAACGAACTAACAAACAAACGAACTAACAAACAAACGAACTAACAAACGAACGAACTAACAAACGAACGAACTAACAAACGAACGAACTAACAAACGAACGAACTAACAAACGAACGAACTAACAAACGAACGAACTAACAAACGAACGAACTAACAAACGAACAAACGAATTAACAAACTAACAAAATAAATGAATAAATGAATAAATAAAGCAAAAAGGCAGTATGCACCAATCGGAATACAATGCCTCTCCCCTCTTTTCTCTTCTTACAAAAAAGAGCAAAACATGCGCGAACGAATATTTTTGCACACACACACTCTGTCTACGTTTTCATTTTGTCTTCCTTACCATAGTCGCTCTTTGCCAAAGCTGTCAAGATATGTATTGGCTTTAATTGGCTATGACCATATCGCTTAGCTATGCTCTTTCCTGCATTCAAAATGTTTATAGTTCTGTTTAGGTAATTTTCATTCTAAAAAGAAAACGAAGAAGTTAAAGAATATATATAAAATATAGAAAACATTGAAAAAACATAAAATATTGTAAAACATGAGAAAATATAAATTAACAAAATTGGATCAACAGTTGGTTTGACCCAGAAATATGCATCCATATGCCGCCATATACAGCCCATACGCAGCCAATACCTCCTGTGTCTTCACTTATGCGATCGTCAGTATATACATAAGTATATACATAAGCATATATATTTATATATATATATATATCACAGCAATGCAACACCAAGCATGATTGTCCTATAACCCATTCTTTCCATAATGCAATTCATAATATACTTACCCCCTGATTGTTATCTGCTGAGCAAAGCCCTAGGTTACTCTTATACAAAAAAAATAAGGTTGATAAAATGAAAATATAGCTCTTTAAAAATTTCCTTATCATTTTCACAATGGGTTGATGATAAATAAAATTAAGATTATTTAATATATGTATATATTATATATATTTACGTATACCTCAATGAAACAACTGCGTTAGCTTCATTGATGCATTAACAGTGAAATACAATGAAAAAAATTAAATTAACACTAGTGTTTAGAACGGTTTAAAATAAAAAGATATACGAATAAAATAAAATCGAGATATATATCCAAGTAAAACGAAATAAATCGATGTAAAATCTTGTAAATAAATATAAAAAGAAAGGATATTAATGGAAATAATGGATGAGAAAAGAAAAAGAACCAAAGAAAAGGTAAAAGCGATTTGGTTTATAATAATTTAATTATATAAATGTTACGTATGAAAATAAATATGAATATATATATTTCTACGTCTCTTGTTAACTTTTAAGTAAAACAAAAACCTGGAGAAGGCACAAAAAAATTTATCTATATCATTTTTCTTTTTATGTTCACAAAAAAAAAAAAAAAAAAAAAAAAGAAATAAAAAAAAAAGCAGGAAAGAGAAATGAAAAAAAATCAAACAGAAATACTCATTACTGCACAGATATATACATGTATACATCTACACATGCATGTACACACATATATAAATATAATGCAAAAAAAAATTTTCCGTTAACAGTAAAATTCGTATATAATATGTTACACATAATACTTCATTGTTATTACATAATTTATTTTCTTTTGTTTTATACTCATGTGCTTACGGACCTTGAAAATGGTAAGTGTATGTAAGCTGCTAATATCACATATGATATATATTGAAGTGTATATGTAAATATAAAAAATACGTAAAATATATGCATATATGTACATATATATATATCACATACAACGCAGAGCACGAGACGTGTTGTTTTAGAAAATCAAAAATCTAAATAAATAAAAAGAAAGTAAAATAAAATTATATATACGTAAAAACTTTAAATTATAAATATATCTGTACTAATAATGTACATACATAATAAAATGCATATTTAACTTTTGCAAAAAATACAATGTGAGATAAGGGGGAGGGAAAAAAAAAAAAAAATCAAGTATCAATGATATACTATTTAATTTTAAACATAAAACATGTAAGTTCTGAAAAATTGTACATAAACTAAAAAATTAATTTGGTACGGAGTATGGTGTATATGTCTATACATACACATATACATATATAGATATATACATATACGTGCGTGTTGAGCTACTATTCCCTCTTTAATTCTCTACATTTACATGTGTACGCTTGTACCACATTTAAAAAGAATCGTTCTCTACAATAATATTCATAAGTCGTAGTAAAACACGTTGAACGATAACTTAAATCTTTGAACATATGTACACACGCTTAAACACGCACATAATAGGTATACATTACTATATATATGTGTATATATATATAGGTATATTTACATATTTATATATACTTATATATATGTTTATACATATAAGCTTTACTTATGTACAATAATGGTAAGGTCATGAGAAAACAAAAATATTGAAATTCCTTAGAAAATATATGGAAATAGTAAGTTTCAAAGAGAGTTCATAACTGTATATGTATATATATATATATATGTATATATATATATATATAGATAGATAGAAATATAAATAAATGCGTGTATAGGTATATAAATATATATATATAATTATATATAAATAAATATATATATATATGTGTGCTAAGTAATAGTACTTAATTTCATGTTTCTTATATTAACTTTTTATATGTAAACGCATTAATGAATATATTTTGTTATTGTCAATATATTATAAATTTAATTATTCGAATTGTATATAAAATTACATAAAAAAAAAATGAAATAACCCTAAAGTATAATATACCATCAAAATTGAAGAGAAAAAATTGAAAAAAATTAAAAACGTTATAAATCTCTAAAACAAAAAAAAAAAAAAAAAAAAAAAAAAAATTGTGCAAAGAGTATAAAATTATTAGATTAAAAAAAAAAGAAAATTTTTATTAAACTTTCTTCTATTATGCATGCGCTTGATCGTGTATACTCGAAATTGTAAAGGAGCTTAACAACCATAAAAGAAAAAAAAAAAAAAAAAAGCTTTTCACTTTTTTCTTATAAGAAGTATATTCATATGTATATTTATATTTATTTGTTTGTTTGTTTGTTTGTTTGTTTGTTTGCTTATTACTTTGTTAATTCGTACGTTTGTTTCTTGGTACATTAGTTTATTCGTTCATTTGTTTTTTTATTTTGTATATGTACAATTCCAAGAACAAAAAATTTATAAATGGATATATATATTATATATATATATATATATATATAACAATATATATAGCAATATATATAACAATATATATTATACATAAATATAATGTATATTAATGATCCTTATTTATTTAAAATAATACACAAAAAAAAAAAAAAAATATATTTAAATAATAAAAGGGAAACAAAAAACAAAAAAAAAAATTTTTTAAAAGAAAAAACAGGGACTTACTATTTTTTTATGGTAATAATCACAGCAGATTAAAAATGTGAAAGTGTATAAATCAGCATTATAATAAAATTAAGGTTAAGCACATACATGTATTTAATATATTATATTTACGTATATGTTTATGTACAAAATCTCATCAAATTTTGAGATAAAAAGAACGAACGTAATTACTCATTTTTCATTTTCGAAATGTCGCTGTGTTAAATTTTTTCGAAGCATTCCATTTTTTTAAGTATTTGTGCGTTGAACTTCCTAAACTGTGTAGCTACATAAAACATCAATAATACTAACGTTAAAATTTTCGTATTTTTTTACTCTTACTGTTACTGTTACTGTTGCTTTTTTTTTCTTTTTGTTTTATTTTTTTTTTCTTTTTGTTTTATTTTATTTTCTTTTTTCTTTTTTTTTTCTTTGTTTTATTTTTTTTTTTCTTTTTACGTTTTCTTTTTTTTTTTTATTTTTCATTGAAAAAGTAAAATGGTTTTAATAAAAATTGGCATTACCTAAACAACAGTGTACTGCTCCTTATGAGTTGTTAAGTTCATATAATAAAAAGAGTGTTAGGAGGGCGTAATCATTTATTTAATATGTTTACCACGTACAATTAGATATTCACATAGTATAAATATAACTCATTTTTAAACTTATTATATATATATATATATATATATATATATATACATACGTATACGTACATTTATTAGTAGTGCTATATATATATGTACATAAATGACACATTTGAAAAAAAAAATTGTGAAAAAGATATTCGAGAAAAAATCTGTGAGAAAAAAATTGCAAAAGTTTAATAATTTTCATAATTTACTTTAGAACAGCCAAAAATGCTTTTTTTTTTTTTTTTTTTTTTTTTGTTTTTCTGGTATCTGTTCTTAGATCAGTCGCATAGTTTTTTTTTTATTAAAATTTTTCTCCATTTTTGTTTTAACGAAAAAATATACAATTAATTTTATTTTAAATTTTGTTCTCCTAATGAAGTTGTAAAAAAAATAAAAAAAATAATAAATAATTAAAGCTTAAAAACATAATATAATGCAGTAGAATAGAACAAAATAGAACGAAACATAATATATTATAACAGAACAACACAGAACTAAATTTATTAGTATTATTAATTGATCGTAATTTATGGTACAAGTTAAATTTTACTATATGATCTTTTGCTTCCATATTTGCCGTGAAACTTATGAAATTATAATGGTAAGAAGTTGTACAAATAGCAGCTTTAATTATCTTATTTTTCTTCATTTTTGTTTCCATTTCTGCTTCCATTTTTTTCTCTTTCTCTTTTCCTTTTCACTCTTTTTTTTTTTTATTTTTTCTAGCTTTTTTTACATCATTAATTTCCCATTTATAAACAGTGGAAATTAGGGGTATTTCACAATTAATCGAAAAAATCTGAAAACATATATTTTTATATATACATATATATATATTTATACATATGTACAATTATACATATATACATTTGCATATATATACCTATATACATTTACATATTTATACATTTATACATATATATATATTTATACATTTATACATTTATACATATACACATTTGCATATATATACATTTATACATATATACATTTGCATATATATACATTTGCATATATATACATTTATACATATATACATTTGCATATATAAACATTTACATACAAATACATTTACATATATATACATTTAGTTATATATTTATACATTTATGCAAAATTTAAGAAATAAGGGTGCACTCTCAAGTCTTCAAAAATTCTGGTTATTAGAATATTATTATCTGTCATGTAGTAAATGAAAAATGAAAAAAAAAAAAAAAAAAAAAAAAAAAAAGACGAAAAGAACATCAAAAATAAAGCTTGAAACGTAATGAAATGTAGAAGATGAAAAAAAATGTATGACTAAATATTTGGTGTTATAGTGACACAAAATTGTCTTATGTTTTTTTATAAGGTTTCCTTTAATAAGTTTTTTATTATAAAGTTTCTCTTATTTAAAAGGAAATATAAAAAGGAGGGGGGGGGGTTATATATGCATTAAAATGCATATTTTTACTCTTTCTTAAATGAAACAATTAGAATATGTGTACGTACGTATGTATGTACGTATGTATGAATATATATATTATAATAATATGGGTTAATTATTGAAAAGTTGAATTATAAGCAATAAAACGAACACGTTTTTATGGGGGAAAAAAAAGGAAATCATCTAGTTCTGTTAAATTATATGCATTAGATATATATATATATATATTTACGCTTGTACATATTTTTTATTATTTGTTGTTCTACGAAACAAGAACACAAAATAATGGTGTGCTAAAACAAAAGAAGTTCTAAAATTTAAAAAAAAAAAAGATAAAAACAAAAATGAATAAAGCAAAGCACAAAAAG